>NW_026648411.1:27500-50000 GCF_030028045.1 Hippopotamus amphibius kiboko | reverse complement strand
CCGTGCCGCCGAGCGGCCTGTAGGCTCCGTGGCCGCGGGCCGCCGAGCGACCCTCGGGCCGCGGGCGCCCGAGACCATGCCCGCCGGCCACCGAGCGCCCCTCGGGATGCGGGCGCCCGGGACCCGGGCCGCCGAGCGGCCTGCAGGCTCCGTGGCCGCGGGCCGCCGAGCGACCCTCGTGCCGCGGGCTCCCCGAGACCCGGGCCGCCGAGCGGCCTGCAGGCCGCCGGCTGCCGGCTGCCGGCCGCCGAGCGACCCTCGGGCCGCGTGCCCCCGAGAGCCAGGACGCCGGGAGACCGTCAGCACGCGCAGACTCGGGCTGCGCAGCCCCGGGCTGCCGGTGGACCCGCGGGCCCGCGGGACCCCGGTCAACCAGCAGGCCGCGCCGTCCCGTACCGCCGGGTAACCAGCACGGCGGCGGTCCCAGGCCCTCCACGCCCGTGCTGCCGAGCGGTCTGCAGGCCGCGGGCCGCCGAGCGACCCTCGGGCCGCGGGCGCCCGAGACCATGCCCGCCGGCCGCCGAGCGACCCTCGGGCCGCGGGCGCCCGAGACCCGGGCCGCCGGCCGCCGAGCGACCCTCGGGCCGCGCGCGCCCGAGACCATGCCCGCCGGCCGCCGAGCGACCCTCGCGCCGCGGGCTCCCCGAGACCCGGGCCGCCGAGCGGCGTGCAGGCCGCGGGCTGCCGGCCGCAGAGCGACCCTCGGGCCGCGGGCGCCCGAGACCATACCCGCCGGCCACCGAGCGCCCCTCGGGATGCGGGCGCCCGGGACCCGGGCCGCCGAGCGACCTGCAGGCTCCGTGGCCGCGGGCCGCCGAGCGACCCTCGGGCCGCCGGTCGACTTGCAGGCAGGTCGACCAGCCGGCCGCGGGCCGCCGAGCGCCCCTCGGGCCGCGGGCGCCCGGGACCCGGGCCGCCGAGCGACCTGCAGGCTCCGTGGCCGCGGGCAGCCGAGCGACCCTCGGGCCGCCGGTCGACTTGCAGGCAGGTCGACCAGCCGGCCGCGGGCCGCCGAGCGCCCCTCGGGCCGCGGGCGCCCGGGACCCGGGCCGCCGAGCGGCCTGCAGGCTCTGTGGCCGCGGGCCGCCGAGCGCCCCTCGGGCTGCGGGCGCCCGGGACGCGGGCCGCCGAGCGACCTGCAGGCTCCGTGGCCGCGGGCCGCCGAGCGACCCTCGCGCCGCGGGCTCCCCGAGAGCCGGGCCGCCGAGCGGCCTGCAGGCCGCGGGCTGCCGGCCGCCGAGCGCCCCTCGGGCTGCGGGCGCCCGGGACCCGGGCCGCCGAGCGGCCTGCAGGCTCCGTGGCCGCGGGCCGCCGAGCGACCCTCGGGCCGCGGGCGCCCAAGACCCGGGCCGCCGGCCGCCGAGCGACCCTCGGGCCGCGCGCGCCCGAGACCCGGGCCGCCGGCCGCCGAGCGACCCTCGGGCCGCGCGCGCCCGAGACCATGCCCGCCGGCCGCCGAGCGACCCTCGGGCCGCGCGCGCCCGAGACCATGCCCGCCGGCCGCCGAGCGACCCTCGGGCCGCGCGCGCCCGGGACCCGGGCCGCCGGCCGCCGAGCGACCCTCGGGCCGCGCGCGCCCGGGACCCGGGCCGCCGGCCGCCGAGCGACCCTCGGGCCGCGCGCGCCCGAGACCATGCCCGCCGGCCGCCGAGCGACCCTCGGGCCGCGCGCGCCCGAGACCATGCCCGCCGGCCGCCGAGCGACCCTCGGGCCGCGCGCGCCCGGGACCCGGCCCGCCGGCCGCCGAGCGACCCTCGGGCCGCGGGCGCCCAGAGACCCGGCCCGCCGGCCGCCGAGCGACAGCACGTGCGGACTCGGGCTGCGCAGCCCCGGGCTGCCGGTGGACCCGCGGCCGCCGCTTGACCCGTGTATGCTTGCTGTTCATCTCCTGGAGATTCCTGCACCAAGCTGATTGAATGAGGAACATGGAAGCACTGTATATAGGCTTTGCATTTTTCTCTTCGTTTCCTGTACTTTGCCTTCGTTTCCTTTGCGTGTGCTCTATTTTATTGTACATGTTATATTGCTTGTTATTTTTTTATTCATTTAAGGTAGGACCGCTTTTATGCGTTTCTACACCTCCCCGCCCCCCCCCCCCCCCCCCCCGCCCCGCGTCTCCCTCCTCTGGTGCCCGCCCCAAATGAGGTCGCATCATCTTTCATAGTGTACATCCTGGGCCAGCATAAGCTTTCCAAGAATAAAATGCCCCCCCGCCTTTCCTTCCCAAGGACACCACGAACACCTCCTGTCCTGTGCAGTGCTTTTTCACCCACCGCCAGCAGAGGGCCCTCTCTGACAGACCCAGGAACTCCCCTGCTCCGAGTCATCCAGGAGAGGCTGTTCCGTTCTGTGTGAAACGGGTGGGGTGGGCTGATGAGACATCATTGCTTAGAAGGCCATCGGGTTCACCGGTTCGGTGGCAAGAGAGAACATCCTCATCCTCCTTGAGGTTGACTCGGAAGGTCTTCGGGCCCGCAGGACACCGCCCCCAAATGGGCCTCCGTGGCATAGGGAGATTTTGCCATGCGAGGTGACAACAGGAGGGGAACACGGACCCTCCTTTCCTTCTCCCGTCTGAAAGCAGGAAGAAAATCTCTCACGGGAACAGGGTGGTGGAGGGGGCGGCCGGGAGGTGTAGAGATGAGGACTGACTGCTTTCCTGTCTTAAGAAATCACGAATCATCCAAGTGGGACCGCTCATAACACACAGAGGACAGAAGTGTGGACGAGATGAGGAGAATGTGTAAGGGAACGTCTTCCACAAGAACTCTTTTCCATAGGCCGACTTCAAGACTTTCCAACATCTCTAGGTTTAGGGGTGGACTGAGTGCCATGAAAGAATGGACATTCAGCAGCCTGTCTACATCATCTCCAAAGAAGGGAAAATGCTGAAACGTCCCTAGCTCCACAAGCCTAAGGGTCTCCCTGCTCCGGAGAGTTGGAGCATATGCGTGCTTCCATGCCTACACAGATCTTGCGCTTTAGGGAAACCACAAACTAGGCAGGAGCCTGGACTTCTACAAGGCAGTCCATGTTCACACGGGTCACTGTGGTTGGCTTCCTTACTTTCATTGGATTGGATTGGGGTGGGGTGGGGTGGGGTGGGGTGGGGGGCGGGGGGGGGCGGTGACAAATGTCCAAGGATGAGGCATCCTAAAGAAGGAACGTGTGTGGTCCAAGCTACCCGAGGTCGCCATCCTCATTGTAGGAAGAGGACCTCTTTGGGGAGTGTGGGGAGGGGGGAGGCAAGGTAGAAGGTATGCAGATAAGGTTTGGGGGAGGGAAAAAAAGACATTTCGGTCCTAAAGCTAGTCATTTCGAAATGGGAAACAAAGGACACAAGGGAAAAGCTAAAACTGGGCACAGGCGATTGGAAAAGGTTTCTGAGGAGAAGAATCTTCGGAAAGGAATGGGAACCGTGGTCAGGACTGCTTAAGATGAGGATGGATTCAAGGACACACATGAGTGTTCGTATCAACAGGAAACCAGTGCAAAACTAGAATTCAGTTTTCTGTCTCTCGGTGAAAAAGGCCAACTTTGGGCTCGGGCTTGGGTGTTTCTTCTATTGCTCTGCTCTCTCCGTCATGAGAGAGAAAGCTTTCCTTCCTTTTTCCGGAAGGAAGGAAGGAAGGAAGGAAGGAAGGAAGGAAGGAAGGCAGGCAGGCAGGCAGGCTTATGTCTTCTAAAAATCATCACTTCTTTTCTAGGTTACCTTTATCAGGTCTTGGGGGACTCACGTGGACTTAGTCCTCTTGATATTCAAAGAGCCAGGGTTGGCTCACAAGGAAAGAGGCTTCTCTCTTTGCCTAGCAAGTCTTTCCCTGGGATGTGGGTGACGTGGCTAAGGAGGCACTGTTCCCCAGTGACCTATCTAACTGTTTTACACTCGTTGGGGTATTTTGGACACATTTGCCCCCAAACCGAATGACACATGAAGTCTTTTGCACTTAGAATGCATGTTGAGAGAGGATCCAAGAGGAGAGGGCCTAGCTCAAGAATGTGTTCTCTCTCCTTCGAAAGCAGAGCCATGAAACGGAGTAGGCTTCCTGGAGAGGTTTCCTGACATGGGAAGCGTTGTCGAAGAGGAAGGAACGTGAAGCCTTCTTTGGCTTGTGTCTATACACGGGTGTGTTCCAGCTGCTCTGGAAATGATGGGATCCTTCTTCTCTGCCCTGGCATACAGGGTTTTCGGTCGTCCAAATGGAGGCTCACACGACAGGGACTGAGCCCAGTATCAAGGAGATATTCCACCCGAGTTTCATGCCGAGGCGGCAACAACAGCCTCTTGAAAGATGATGGGGGGTGGGGGGGGGCCACACGTGGATCAATTCCATTCTGTCCATTCAACAGAGGGTCGGGGCTACAGCAGACCCCAGAGAGGGACAGCAGACCCCAGAGAGGGGCAGCAGCCCGGCCGGCCACTGGGTCTCCATGTCTCAGGCTTCCTGGGGAACCTCACCCCCCCCCCCAGGTCCCCGCCGCCCCCCGCATTCCGCCACCCACCTTGGTGCATTTCGAATGGCTCCAATTGTAAATAGATGCTGGTGGGAAGATTTCTACAGGTTACCTGCAATGGCTGACCTGTCATGCTTGTCACCCTGGGGGAAAACAATTCTCTTTGTCCCCAGAGGCGTCAGACCTCCTCTCTCAGGAACCCCTGAGCCCCGGCCACTGGACTTCACTCCACTGGCACGTAGTAAGGGTCATCCAAACGTTCCTGTGACGGTGAGTATGGTTTCCATGTGGGTTGAAGCCTTCCCTTGCTGCAAGCCTTCTGTCCTCACCATGGCATAGAGACGGTTAAAAAAAAATTGTGTTTGCCACTTTGGGTATACCTTCCACAGCCTGCAGTGATCAAGGCACCCACTTCGCTGGGCAAGTCCTATGAGCCTTCACAAAAGCTCTTGCAAACTTCTTGGGACCATCACTTTTCCAGTCACGCTCAATCATCAGGCAAGATTGACAGGGCCGATGGGAAAACTGGACTCCGAGAAGAACGAGTGACCTACGTGGGGCTGAATGAACTGAGGACTAGGATGATAGTGTGTGTATGACTACTTGTCTACAATAGGACTGATTGGGGAAGCCGCTGGGGGCGGGGGGGGGGGGGGGCAGGGTGCGGATACCTTAGGAGCTTGGGATGAACATATACACATTCCTATACGTAAAGTGGATAATCAACAAGCTCTTACGACTTGGCACAGGAAACTATACTCAATACTTTGTAATAACCTGTAAGAGAAAAAAAATCTGAAACAGAATCTATATCTATCTATCTATCTATCTACCTATCTTTCTATCTAAATCACTGTGCTGTACACCTGAAACTGCACGACATTATAAATGCTTCCATTATTTCAAACAGAAAAGAATCTCCTAACCTGAGTGAGAGAGAGAGAGAGAGAACAGGACGGATTGTGAAATCTTTTCTTTTCCAGCTACAAGGGAAAATGAAAACAAACAAAACCCAATTTATTTTAAAAGTTGGACATCCATTTGGTGACTTGTACCCTTGTCAGCAAAATGGAATCACTTCTCTTTTTCTCCCTACCTGCTCCGTCCAGAATTCAGAAACTCTCCGTGAGGCTCCTTATTTCTTTGGCAAGAGAGTCACTTGCACGCGTTCCTTAGAGGCCCACGTTACGTTTCCATAAAACGGGAATACACACTTGTGGATATGAGATTCTGGTGCTATTCATTTTCCTTAGGGTGTTGCTTTTCACCTGAAAACCGGACTGGATCCTGAAGTCTTTCAAGTTGCCCCCAATATCTGGCTACAACTCTCTCCATGAATGTTTCCCACTTTCGCCCACCCTTTTGACTTGGCATCACTGACAACGAAAACGGCCCTTTGCCTGAAGCCCTACAGACCGAAGCTGCAGGACTTGGTGAAAACTTTAGAGACATGGCCACCACAGCTCCTGTGGAAACCATCCTGGTGCCTGTTTCTGTGAGAGCCACTCTGAAAGTCGAACCAAACACCCGACATCATCACAGCCATTTCAAACTGCTAAAGTTGCTTCCACCCTAACATCTACAAATCTTCTTCACTGACACCGCCCCCCACACGCTCCCCCCCCCCCCCCCCACTGGTTTATAATCGGCTCCAGTGATGGACCTTTGTCTTCCTTTGGTTTCCATACAAGTGCCTCTTAGGAAATAACCTGATTGCTTGCACCACAGGCCTAGTTTTTGGGAGCCCATCAACATCACTGCCTCCTGAGAGGAGATATGATAACTGTTTCACAGAACCGACCTGTTCTCAGAACTCAGAAACAGTTTCCATGAAATGGAGGCCTCTACTAACCTATTTTCTCCCTTTCCCTCCCTCCCCGCCTCCCTCCCTCCCTCCATCTCCCTCTCCCTCACACACACACACACACACACACACACACACACACACACACACACACACACACACAGTCACCAGGTCAGCTTTCAATATGTTCAGAGTAGGCCGCCCCAAAATGTGTCTCCTTGAATTCAAGTCGCTTAAGAACTGGACAGCACAAGACCGGACATTCTGGCCCTCCTTTCTGTCCTCCCACAGCAGAGCACGATCTCAAGTTAAGACGTTTGCTTCCACGCATGTCCGTGATTCTCAAATGGTTTAGTGGGGTTTCCTGGGTTAGGAAAAAGAGGGGACTCCTATTTGCCTGAGACAAGGAGAAGTTCTCACACAACCTTCACCCATCCCTCCCTCCCTCCCTCCCTCCCTCCCTCCCTCCCTCCCTCCCTCCCTCCCTGCAGTTTGGAGGGGGCAGCCTAAGGGTGGGGAAATTGGGGAAGGAAAAAAAAAAGCCGTTCGATAAAGGGGAGCTCGAGGCAAAGTCAAAGGCTCCCGATCTGACCGGAGAGCATTCTGCATTTGAATGAAGCGATTGAACAAGGCCCTGCGGAATGAAGCGTCCGGACTTCCCCTCCCCCTCTCCCGGCAACTATCAGCCCTGGCGACTTGGGAAGGAGCGAGCGGTGGAGAAGCGGGCGGGGGCGGGGGCGGGGGCGGGGGCGGGACCAACAGACAATAGCCGCTGCCTGCCTGCCTGCCTGCCGGGCTGAGGCCTGAGGGCTGCGGGCCACGCTGGTTTCTGCAACTCAATCCCTTCCAGGAAGCACCTGTGATGACTGCTTGGCAGGGAATGGTCAAAGCTGAACTCTCTTGGCCTATTTCTGAAAAAGGCCTGAGTCTCAGCTACGACAGATTTTCTGGATTTCTTGGCCCATGCGCAGACCCGCACCCTCCCATCCTGTCAGATCCTTTGTACCCACACCTCCCCTGGGAGAGTTCGTTGGCCTCGTCTGGAACATGAACAAGCAAAACCAAACATAGTGTGACATGATGTATTGGTCTTTATTGAAAAGAAACGTGCTCCTCTCGCACACCTGAGGGCAGGAAGCAAAGGCACGTTCTCAGCAGGACGGGGGACAGGGAACCCGAACCCAGGCCGGTCAGCAGTGGCCCCCTGCCCCCCACCGCCCCGCCCTCCCCATCCCCGTCTCTCCCAGGCCCACGTGGGGCCTCCCTTCCCTGCCTCTCTCTGTGCCCCTCGTCTCCAGCTCCCCCAGCCCAGCTTCCGCACCCCCCCCCCCCCCCGGCCCCGGGAAGGGGAGGCATGTCTGTCCCAGCTCCAGTTCTGATATTTCACTTGTGAAACTTCCCTAGGCCCAGGTGCCAGCTTGCCGTCCTGCTGCTTCATGTCCGTCTCTATCAGCCATGCCCAAAGGGCACGGGAAATTATGGACAGCAAATAGCACACCTAGACGGTGTGTGCGTGGGGGGGGGGGGTGTCCCTTCTCCAGGAAGCAGTGAGGGAACAAAAGGAGGCCTGGGGGAAGGAGTCCTGGGTGCCTATCATCGCGCCCCCGCCCCCCCACCGCCCCGCAGAGCACCATTCATTTCCATCTCCGCATCTGAAGGACACATAGTCCTGGTTGAAGCAACTTGATGAGGATTCCCCTCCTAACGACGTGACAGAACCTATGAAGAACTGCACTCCTTGAATCCATAAATGCTAACGGGATCCAAGGAGTTTTCCATCAATGGCAGAAAAAGAAATGGTCCTGAACATAATAACTGCCAAGTATTCCTCTAGACGGAGGCATCATTCACTTTTTCTTAACTTTTTTTCTTTTCATGTTTTACAATAAACTGTATATATTTAGAGTGTACAATTTGGTACCCCAATCTTCCAATTCATTCCCCCCCAACCCTCCCCGCTTTCCCCACTTGGTGTCCATATGTTTGTGCTCTACATCTGTGTCTCTCTTTCTGCCTTGCACACCAGTTGATGTGTACCATTTTTCTGCAGTCCACATATATGTGTGAATATACAATATTTGTTTTTCTCTTTCTGACTCACTCTCATTCACTTGTTAACAACAGTAACGATGACGACGACAAGGACAAGGATAAGGACCGGAAAAACAACAACAGAGAGAGCACTGGGCGAGTTTTCCACTTCTTAAAGGAAGGAGGCCGTGTTCCCAGGCAGGTTGGCTCAGCTGCACAGTTCCCTCCGGTGACTATTCCTGGGGGCACCGTCGAGGTGATGCACGAAACACACAGGAGGAGGCCTTCTTGAATGTCCTGCCCAGGAAATGGGGACATGATTCCAGCAGTGGCGATGGCTGCCCTTCTCTTTAGGGTGACACACGGGCCTGATGGCACCGGGCAAACCCTCCCCTCCCTCCCTCCCTCCCTCCCTCCCTCCCTCCCTCCCTCCCACCTACCTTCCTTCCTTCCTTCCTTCCTTCCTTCCTTCCTTCCTTCCTTCCTTCCTTCTTGAGGCTCTTGGCCTCCCCACTGAAAGGAAGAGCCCAGGGCCCAGCAGCAAAGACCTTCTGCTGATCCTTGCCAGGGGGCTCTCATTTTACACACTTGAATAGGATCAGTAGACACCGTCATCTCATGAGAAGCAGAAAATATCATCTAAAAGCCTACTTTCCTGGTGTCTCAGCGTCCAGGGCTCCTCCTTCTCAGGGATCTTGTGCTCTGTAGGGATAATTCACATGCTGGGGGAGTAGGTTCCCAATAGCATCTTATGAAATGGATTACAGGATGTCTTCCTTTGAAAAAGATAAAGATTATTTGGGAAAGTTATTCATATGAAGCACATGGATGATATCCTCTCTGATCTATATATTAGAGTTGACCGTTGAACAACCAACATGGGGGATTAGGGGGGCCGACCCCACACACACCATTGAGAACCCATGCATAACTTCACAGTCCAAGCTCTGTATCGGGGCTTCCACCTCTGGGTACTCAGCAACCAGAGATCCTGCAGTGCCATAGTGCACAGCTATGGAAAACATCCCCTTATGAGTCACACACACACACACACACACACACACACACACACACACACGCGCGCGCACGTGCTCGAGCGCAGACATCTCAACTTTGTTACCCAAACGTTAGTGGTGTTCGAATAATCTTAGAAGTGATGACTGCTGTCTGATGAAATCAATGGATCCATCAATCAATCTATGACACTACACTTTGTATTTCCTAGTCTCAAAATTATTTGGAATTTGGCTCCTTAGAAGTTTAGCTTGGTCCTTCAAGGACAGTGTCAGTTGGAGAGAAAATAACATTTCTTCAAATCATGGAAGTGAAATAGTCCTGGACGCTTATGTGAAACATTAACATAATTTTTCTTCTTTATTTTATAAGATAACTGGAATTAGGAAGAAAATCTCCTCGTGAAAAACCAGGTGCTACCTTTCCTTGACTGATGATCGAAGAGGAGAAAGCATTTTCTGGGCCCATGCAACTTGAGAGAAGTTCTAACTTTTCTGGAAAAGAAAGATTCCCACCCTCCCCTTGCTCGGCCATGCTAGAAACCTTCCCCTGCCCCAAACTCTGACGTGTCCCCTTGTTTGGCCTCACTGTGTGTCGTCCGTGGGCACGGGAACACACTTGCGTTCCGTAACAGGAGAGCCTATGGAGAAAAGATCTCTGCCCACTTTCATGGGATCTGCATTGCTGGCTAGGTAAACCTAAGACATCAAAAGAAGTGCCTTGGAACACATGCTCCTTCCACACTGGTCACCTCATAGGATTCCTAAATGACTCTGGTTCAGCACTCACTCGACTTGGCTGTGTTTCTGTGCTTCCTGACCTAAAGGATCTATCTGGATATGCCACCCGATAGAAGCTGAAATAAATTCACTTTGGACGTGTGTGAATGCCGTTCATACAGAGAGTGGGGACTGCAGGGAGCTCTTGTGGATAAAGAAAAATGGGGGAACACATGTAGGCGACAGCACATAAAGTATAGAAAGATACACGAAGGTTTCCTTCGTTCGCGGGTTGGGAAGGGGGAACGACAGAACATTCCCTGCTTCTACTCTACGCACGCACGCAGGCAGGCAGGCAGGCAGGCAGGCAGGCAGGCAGGCAGGCAGGCACCGGAGTGGGGTGGGGTGGGGGGAGCTGGCTCCTTACCCCACCCACCAGGGACGCGTGCGCGTTTAAAGAGACCAGGAGGAACGTGGTGGCGGTGGCGATGAGGAAGGAGGACCACGTTCAAGGTGTGGATTTGCGGTGAGGGCTACGTGAGGTGACTAAGAACTCGGTGCAGTGAGCGGCCCATACAAGGACAGAAGCGATGGTCCCCTAATGCTTGCAGGGCCTGGCCAGGAGCATGAACGGGCGCCCGTGTCCCCAGGTTGGCATCATGACACTAGTTCATCCCTGTGAAACAGGATGTGTTTTCTGTGTTCTCCTGTCTTGACAAACACACGTCTTTACCTGTGTCTCCGTACAACGACGGTCTCTGCGTGACAGTCGGCAGAACATCCCCAGGGACAATTATCACAGAGACCTGAGGTTCTGCTTGGCTGGCAATGCTTGTGTGAATACTGCAGTGAGATACAGACAGACAGACAGACAGACAGACAGACAGACAGACACACACACACACACACACACACACACACACACACACACACACACCCCTACGTATAATTATGTGTATTTAATACGATATCTGTATTGATTTTCTGTCTCAGATGACGAATGATGCTGTCAGCCTCATGATTTTCACACAGGGTTTCTGTGTGTGTCCTACTGTCGGGACAACATAGCCGGTCTGTGTCATGGAAGCAGAGACACCGTGGGAGTCACAGGAATGAAGACCTCGTTCTAGGAACTGGACCTTCCAGAGGCCTGGGAGCAGCTGGGCAGGGCAGGGCTGGGCTGGGCTGCGGAGGAGGGGAGGGGAGGGAAGGCTGTGGCTCTCAGTCCTCTGAGTGCCCGGTGGCAGTGGCGGAGGTGGCAGTGCCGATGGAGCTGTCAGCGCCCACAGGGAAAGGTAGCCACCGATGTGCGGGGCCACAGGGGAGACATGGAGAGACTCGGGGGAAGGCACAGCTGTCCCTCGGTGGATCTGCGGCCAGGCAGCCAGGAGTGGCCTGGGCCACTGTCGTCCAGGGGGCACCAGCTGGGAACACTAGCCAGACGCAGGGCGGCGGGGGTGGGTGGGTGTGTGTGTGTGTGTGTGTGTATGTGTGGATGGACAGCCTTCCACCCTGCACCTCTGTGCCCACCTGTCACCGTGTGGGATGGCGACAGCCTGCAGAGAGCCTTGGCTGTGGCTTCACTTCCAATGCCTACATCCCATCCAGCGTTCTCTTCGCACCAGCCCTACCCTGGGGTCGCACGGGGAGGGGGAGACTCAGAAAGGCGGTTCCCAGGCTGCCCCCGCATGGAAGTCACATGAGCCTCCGGACATGGCCGTGCCACGTCAAACACGCGTCTGGAGGTAGGTCAGACTTTACATTGTGTTACGGTTTGTTTTCTTGGGAGAAGTTGTGTCTCTTAGGCCAGGAGCAACTGGAATTGTCGGTCAAAGTCCTCAGGCAGCCCTTTGACTTGGAGGCCGAGCACAAGTTTGACACGGTATGTTTCCGGTGACATGGAATTGCAGATGGCCCACGAAGCATGCTCTCGGCAATACTGCCAAGCCTGTGGTCTCACAGGGGACGGTCTCCTCGACCGAGATGTCACCATCTCGGGAGTCCGCACCTGGAGCGACACGGTGACCTCAGGACGGGCGCCCTGTCTGTGCGCCCCATCCGGATGCGCGTGGACGGGAATGGAGCAGCTCTGGGAACGGTGGACGATGCCAGCTCTTGTTCTTCTGCTCTGCTGCCTGCCGTGCACGGCTGTGGAGAGGGACGCGCCGCTGTGGAGAGGGATGAGCCGAGTCCAGTGTCTCTGAACCCACCCCAGGCAAAGAGGAGCAGGACAGTGGGTGTGGGCCCTCCCTCGTGTGTGGCCAGGATCCTGTGCGGGGGGAGAGTCCCTGGCCCTCCCGCTGAGAGGAAGGTGCGAGAGGTGGATCGGCGGCGGCGTCTTTCCTCGGGGCCCCAGAGCTTCTGCGGCTCCGATCTCCCCTCTTCACAGTTCTAGTTGGCGCCCGCCCCAGCACAAACCTACCTGAGAGCTTCCCTGGTATCCGGAAGCGATGGCTTTGTGTTTTGAGGACGCAAGGGGAGAAAGAGCTGAGCAAAGCTTTTCCCTGGAACCTGAGTGTCTATGGGTGTGTCTGGCCCATCACCAGCGAGCGTGCTGAGTGCCACTTCCTGAGGGCAGGTGCTCTTTAAGGAAAGTATGGCTTCGTATCTTTGTGACACGCAGGCCCTTCTAGAATGTGGAGCGAGTTTCTCAAGAATCCCAGCAGAATCCCAGGTGCTGTGGAGGCTAGGGCCTCAAAGGTCCGGCTCCATCCCCTCTCTCCATCCTGGCCTGGCCTGGCCTGGCTGGGCCCCTAAGGACCCTGCTGGCCTCTAGAGTGGCCCCTGCTTCTCGGTTGGTTTCCACGCTGCTGCTCACAGAGCCATCTTCTCCAAAGGCAGCCGACCGCCGTATTCCTTCCGTGGAGGCCTGGCACGGCTCTCCTCGGCTTGGATGATAGCATGAGAGGACTGACAAGCTGGGTCCTTCCTCCAGGGCTGACCTTTTACAAACTCCGCCTTGAAGAGGGGTAAAGTCAGCATGTCATTCTCACGTGTAAGATGGGACCCGAGGGGCCCGTTCCTAGCTCTACCACTTGGGAGAGTGGGGGACTCTTCCGTCAAGGAAACGGAGAGCTCATACTTGATGGTGCGGTTGTCAGAAGCCTTTTTCTAAGCCTCCCCTGGCCCCACCGTGTCAGAAAGACGTGTCCCTCCACCTGCCGGGGACTTGATGAAGGAGAGTCACTCTGGTAGAAGTACCCGAAGCTCGATGACTTCACTGCCGTCTCCCTTTCTCTGGCACGGGCCCGCCCCTGGAGGAGCCCTGTCTTCACCTGGCCGTGACGGCACCGCTCAGGGGAGCTGGAGACAGGACCCCAATGAGGGCAGGTGGATGGGAGCCTGTTCAAAATGACCTACACACCCAATCTGCCGTAGACATGGTCCACAGATCGTGGACGTGCCTGTGCCCCCGAAGACATCCGTGTGGCCCCGGGCATCCGGCAGCCATCTTCTCCATGTTCTCCTGACCTGTGCTCTCGCTCTTTTCTCCGGAGCACTCGCCTGATGATTCGTGGGGGCATGAAACCCCAGCTGGCAGGAGCCAAATGATCTTCCCAACACAAGGGAAAAGAAGAGGTGGGGTCCCGCATCCATCCAATGTTTCTGTGCCTAAGAATGAGTTTCTAAGAAATCTCATCCTCCTTTAGCTCCCTTAACACCCCCCCCACCCCGGCGCCCGCCAGCCCGGGCCATAGTATAGTTACTTTCCCAGATTTCCTCCCTCTCCTCAGCAGAACCGAAGAGATTGTAGGTGTTGCCACTTCTCTGAGTCTTTCTTTGCTTTCTTAGGAGGGCTGCCCCATGTCACGTAAAACTTGGAAGACATACATGCGTGAGCATCTCTCCTTGTGATTCTAACCCAGGGAAGAGCATTTAAAACTCGAAAGGAGGCAAACTAGGGTTCAGGCACCCAGAGTTGAGCTGGGTGGCCACTGGGAAGAGAGTTCCAGACCCCTTCCTGTTTGGGGGAGGGGGAAATCTCCCCCTCTGCCCCTCTTGAGTCCTCGTGGCTGGACTCATCCTAACATGGACTCAAGGCGGATAGAGGAAGCGGGAGCGGGAACACGTGTTCGTTTGTTGTTGTTGTTGTTGTTTTACCTTCTAGCCGTGAGAAGTGGCTGAGGCGGGCAGCTTTTCGACTGTGTAGACCAAGGGACAGTACATGTGTGAGACAGGGATCAGACCGAGAGACTTAGCTTTCGGGTGCGCCCTGAGGGAAGGAAGAATCTAAACAGAGTTTGGGCTTGGGGGGGGTCCCTGAAAGAAGTCACAGTGTCTGTCTCCCTAGGCTTCTCGGCCCCAATGAATTCCCTACTTTGGGGATCGGAGCGTCCTCCTAACTCCAGGTGCAGATGCAGGGAGTGCGCCTTTCACCCGAGAGAGAGATGGATGTCTCGCTTTCAGGGAGACACAAAGAAGAGCCCGAGGGTCCCTCTTGTGTTGGCCGCCTGCTTGAGGTCACCGTCACGCCAAATGATCACTGTGCCACGGAGGTGCATTTTGGCGTGGCCTATCCTGGGCTCCACAGCCACCTCCCTGAGAACGGGTATGGTCAGAACCGTAGGAAGCTCAAGGGCGCCGCCAGCCGGTTTCAAAAACGTATCTGTCAGCACCTGCTGGCTGCAACCGCGAGGTTTGCAAGTGCCCTCCGCATAATTCTCCCCCTCCCCCGCAACGACGTCATCACTTCCAATCCTGGCGAACAATGTATGGAACCTTTGCTGGGGTTTTCGTTTGTTTCTCTTTTGTGGGGTTTCTCTCTCTCTCTCTCTCTCTCTCTCTCTCTCTCTCTCTCTCTGTCTCTCTGTCTCTGTCTCTGTCTCTGTCTCTGTCTCTGTCTCTGTCTCTCTCTGTCTCTCTCTCTCTGTCACACGCGCTCTGATGTTCGGGGCCTAATGGGAGAAATGAAATCAAGCGAGGGGTTTTGCCCTCAGGTTGCCTTGGTCTCGGGTTGACTTGTGTGCGCTGAGAAAGACGGCCTTTACTGAAGGCCCTGCGCAGACTTTTTGACACCCCCGATCCATGGAATCCTGAAGCTGTGGAACCTAGAAATCTTTCGGTCTCCTTTTGATTTGGAAATCTTCTCCTTGACAGAAAGAAGCCCATTTAAAAGAGAAAAAGAAAAAGTGGAACTGCATGAGCAGATCGGTTTTTAGATCTCAGCCGGGCGGCTGCCCGGTTCTCTGGGGAGAACTGTCTTCATCTTGCAAATCTGTACACACAGCCCACAGTGGCCTGGGATGGAGGCCAGTGGACTGGATTGGGCAGAACCTGAGACCAGAGGAAAGAGAAAAAAAATAAGAAAAATGGTGGTGGTGGTTGGGGGGAGGGGGAAGAGGTCTGCTTTGAAAAATAGGAACTGCTGGCAGGGCTCCCTCACCCCCACCCCCCCACCCCAAAGTAGGACTGTGTATCCAGGCGTAGAAATGATACTGCGCCAAGAAGGCAAGCGCTGTTGAGACTGCTGTTCCTATGATGTTACAAACCGAAAGCGATGCTTTCTGGTCGAGGCTCTCCATGACAATCTGCTAAGCAAATCACACGTTGGCTGTTTTGGACGTTCTCTGCAGTTTTCATTGGGAGTGAGGAAGAGCCGTTTGTACATGTTTTGATACAATGTTTTGAATGCTGTGGGACCATGGTATGTTTCCGCCGTGGATGAACAAGGTTGCCTTTTCCAGCTTCCGCTTGCATGGTCATTTCCTGGTCCTGACGACCCCCCCGCCCCAAGTGAGGGAGGCCTGTGTGTCTTTGTGTCCATTTAGAAGGGTTGGTGCTTGATGCCAGCATGATATCCAAATCTTGATTTTGGACTTACCAAACTACTGTTGGGAGTTTGTTTCTTGTCTTAATCTCCCTTAACTCTTGCAGTCACCTGAGTGTCCACTCTTGATTTCGCGTCTCTCTCTGCCTCTGTCTCTGTCTCTCTCGCTCTTTCCTTTTGTTGATTTCTTCAAGGCAAGCCATCTTTTTCCTCCTCCTCCTCCTCCTCCTCCTCCTCCTCCTCCTCCTCCTCCTCCTCCTCCCCCCCCTCCTCCTCCTCCCCCACCACCCTCCTCTTCCTCTTGCTCCTTTCTCTGCCCCCCTCCCCCCTCCCTCCCTCCTCCCCCCGCCCTTTTAAAATGGAAGTCTAACAGACTGACAAGAGTATATTGGTTTTCAGGTGTATACCCTAGCGAGTGGCTATGTTTACACATGGCCCAGGGATCTCCGTGATAAGTCTCGTTACTGTCTGTCACCATTCGATGTCATGACAGTAGGATGGACTCTATTCCGCCTGCTGTACATGACATCCTGCGAGTGAGTTGTTTATTTCATAACTAGAAGTGGGCACCGCTTCCTCTCCCTCACCTATTGCACTCGTCTCCCTCTTCCCCCCTCCCTCCCTCCTCTGGCCACCCCCCATTTGTTCCTTTTAGGTGTCGAGGAACCTGTTTGCGGTTCCTTCTTTGTGTTCATGTGTGTGTATTGCTGTGTACGTTCTTCACAGACATGATAGTCTCGCGACCTGAGGTATCTTGTGTAGCTCAATACCCTCTGGGTCTCTCCATGTTTCCGCGGATGGCAAGACCTCATTCCCTGGTAGGGTTGAGTCATAAACGCGCGCGCGCCTGTGTGTGACTAGGTAGAGACGTATGCACACAGAGAGCGCTATCGGTATGTCCCTAACTATGGCTACATAGGGATAGGTGTGGATACACATACACGTGTATGTATGTGTCACCCTCACCCCCTCGGTGGGCACGTAGTGGAGTTGCTGGGTCACGTGGTAGTTGTTGGTGCAGTGCTTTCAGGGACTTCTGTGCTGTTTTCCGTAGTGTCATCTGTTGTCGGGGAGCCATTCTGTCAGGCGCCAGGTGATATCTCTGAGTCCTCCAGCATGACATGGTGGTGGTCTCTCTCAGCGTGAAAAATAGGTGTCCCGTCAGGAGCCACTTTCCTCTGCCGTTTGGAACTTGCTGTCGCGATTCCAGATCCTGGGCCTGGCCGTGTATGCTTGTGCAGAGAAATGCCAGCGCTTTCTATCATACCCTCCATTTAAAAAAAAAATGGTTCTGTATTTGATGGGCTGCGTTGGGTCTTTTTTTGCTGTGCGCGGGCTTTCTTTCCGTTGCGGTGAGTGGGGGCTCCCCTTCGTTGTGGTGCGCAGGCTCCTCATTGCCAGTGGCTTCTCTTGGTGCGGAGCACGGGCTCCAGGCACGGGGGCTTCAGGAGTTGCGGCACATGGGCTCAGTCGTTGTGCCTCACGGGCTTCGTTGCTCCGCGGCATGTGGGACCTTCCTGGAGCAGGGATCGAACCCGTGTCCCCTGCAGTGGCGGGCGGATTCTTAAGCAGTGCGCCAGCTAGGCAGCCCCAGTTGTTTCTTGTATTTCAGGGAAAGGTTTCCTTTGGCTTTTGGTTTTGTCCCCGCCCCCACCCCCCAAGAAAGGTACTGTTGGTTGCTTTGTTGACAGTGGAAAACTGTGTTGCGGTTGCTGTTGGAGTGGTGGGGGTCGTCGTCCTTGTTGCTTTGTTTCCTTTGTGGGCGTTGTTTTCTGTTGGTTTTTTCTGGCTTTGTTTCCTTGTGGATGAAAATGCCTGGTCTTGGTCTGCTCTGTTCAGGCCTCCTGCCCACTTTCCCCATCGGGTTGCTTGTTCTGGGGGGGCTGCGTTGCATGAGGCCTTGCCCTGTTTTGGACAGGAACCTCTTATGGGACATGCTTGAGGTTTTCAGATGCGTGTGTGTGTGTACGTGTACACGTGTGTGTGTCTGTACGTGTACACGTGTGCATACACGTACATGTGTGTGTGCCTTTACGTACTCCTTGAAGGGCCACAGCAGTCCCAGAGCTTGACTTTGACTTTTTGGTAGTTTGGCTTGGTTTGATTTTGGTGGGACGACAGGTCACTGTGAACCTTTACTGTAAATCTCTCTCTCACACGCACGCGCGCGCGCGCGCGCACACACACACACACACACACACACACACACGCACGCACGCACGCACACTCACCACGTTGCATTGTGTAGATGTCCTGGAACGCGGTTTCTTTAGTGGATGGCTGTTGACTCGCTGCTCCCCGCCCCCCTGCCCCCGCCCGCCGGTGACTGTGGTCAGTCCATTTTGAAATCCACGTTCTGACCTCAAGGGCATGTTCCCCACCCACGCACCCATGTGTTCTCTTTGGACTTTGTCGCGGTCTGTGCGGAAATAGATGTTTGTTTCCATTTGTGTGGGGCCAGAGTGTATGTTTACTTTCGTTTCTAGCTTCCGGGCTCTGCGTATCAGCTTTCCAAAGCCCTTCCCCGTGCCAGAAGGGATGAGTTCCTGCGTCGTTCTCTGAGCGCTTGCCTGGTTTCGTTTCGCTGGTCCCCGCCTTCCCTCCCTCCCTCCCTCCCTCCCTCTCACCCTCCGGGGAGCTGGGGATCTCGCTTGTGGCACTGTGGGCGTCTCCGTGGAATTCCCCGCGCCCCCCCCCCCCCCATGGCCTGGAATCGCGTCCCCTTCCAGGCAGCCTCCCGGCGGCATCTTGCCAGCTACCCCCGCCCCCGTGTGCTGCCGGGGATCGGGACGCGCCGTGTCGTGTCGTGTCGTGTCGTGTCGGGCCGGGAGCTAGCTCCGAGGCGGACCCCTCGGGGCCGCGCGGGACGCCCGCCCCGCTCCGGGAGGAGCTCGGGCGTTTGGGCGGCCCGGCGCTCCGGCGTCCTCGGTGGCCGGCCGGCGACCGGGATCCGGCCCGGGGACGTTCGAGCCGGTTGTCGGGCGCCACCTGGCGGCCGCTTTTATATTGTCCCTTCCCTCCGGAGCTCCGGCGACCTTGTCGAGGGCTGTGACTCAGCCGCCGGGCCCGAAGCAGAGTTCCGGGAGGCGGGCGACGCTGGTGCTGGCAGCCCCGGTGGCGCCGAGGCGTAGGCGCCTCCTGCTGTCGCCTGAGATTGGGCCTGCAGATCTATGGGGCTGTGACTGCCGCCGCGCTCCCGAGCCGGGGCTGAGGGGCCGCCTGGCCGGGTCGACCAGCATGCGCCCGTGCCCCTCCGGCCGCGGGAACCCATGTCGGGTCGTGCCGCCGCGGTGGGAGAGGAGAGGGTCTGCCGCGCCCGGAGCGCCTGGGACTTGGTGGCCCGGCCTTCTCCTGGGCCGCCCTTGGGAGCGTTCGTTCCCCGACCCCCCCCACCTCCCTTTCCCGGTGCCCCCCGCGTCCCGCTCCGGAGGTGGGGACCGGCTCGGGCCGAGCGTTGAGGCCGGTGGAGGCCGCCACGGGCTCGGTGGTGGACGCGCGTGCGTCCCGGTCGTCAGATGCTTTCGGGCCGATGGTTTTCCGAGCCGGACTCCAGAGGTGAGGACCGGCCTGGGCCGCCAGCGGTGACCCGGAGAGGCTGGCCCGGGCCTGGGTGCGTTGCCCCGTGGGCTCCGGGCGTCTCCCTGGAGAAATGGGTTCAAGTCCCGATGGGTCCGGAGACGTGGACGGACCGGCCCCTGCTCGCGCAGGTGGCCGGCGAGGGTGCACCCGGCCTGTCAGCGTGCCCGCGTGGGTCCCGGTCGTCGGACGCGACTTTGTCTCCCCCCTCCGCTCTCCACCCCGAGTCCGGGCCGGGAGGTGGGGACTGGCGCGAGCCATACTGGGTGGCCCGGGGAGGGGCTCCCGGGCCCGGGCGTGGTCCCTCATGGGGCCCGCTCATCGGAGGCGGCTCGGAGGGGTGCTGTGTTTCTTTCTTGGAACCAAGTCCTGGCCCGGAGACTCGGATGGACCGGTGCCTGCCCGCGTGGGGGGACCGGGGAGGGCGTCCCCAGCCCGCTCCCTCTCCCCCGTGTCCCCGGCCCACTCTGCCACCCCTCCATCCCCGGGTCGACCAGGTGGCCCCGGGCGCTCCGGGGCAAGTGTGGATGGGGAAGTGTTGGGGGCAGGTGGCCGGACCGAGGTTCCGGGGGCCCCCGTGAACCTCGTGGGTGGGCCCCGCTGTCGGGCGCGATGATTTCTTCCGCCGGAAATGGGGCCTTTTTGCCACCAGATAGGTGCTGACACGGTGTTCTTCTGCGTCTGTCGCCGATAGACGCTGGGGCTCCGGACGCGGGCAGGACTCCGGGCTGGGGGCGGCTGTCTGACGCCCGGCTCGGTCCTTGCCGCTTGAGCTGCCCGCTTGGGCCTGCGCGCCGGCTCTTGCGTGCGCGTCCGGCTGCCCCGACCCGCGGTGCCGCCTCCGGCCTCTGGCTGAGCCCGAGGGCGGCGGGGCCAGGTGGCGTCGGGTGCTCGACCCTGTGCGCTGCCCCCGCTGCAGGCACCCGGTGGTGAGTGGCCGGCACGACCCCACCCCACAGGCTCTGTGCCCCGTGTCAGGCGTTCTCGTTCTGGGGTGGCTGGCTGCTCTTTGCCCGAGACGAAGGGGCGCCGGCGAGGCGGAAGCGGGCCTCCGTGTGATGGGTCTTCGCCGTGCCTCCCCTGCGGGCCTCCCCCGCCGTGGCTTTAGGCTGGGTGGGTCAACCGATTGATGTGGTGGTGCCACGCTCCGCTGGGCTGGGCCTAAGCCGTGCCAGACGAGGGACGGACGTTCCTGGGGGACGGGACCGCTCTTCTCGTTCTGTCCGCGGGCTCCTCGCCTCTCTTCCGCCCCGCCTGCCGGGGTGTGCGGAAGGCAGGGGTGCGGCCTCCGGCCCCGAACCCGCGGTCTCCCGCCCCCGCCTCCCAGCGTGGGCGGGGACCGGGGTCCTCGGACGCAGCAGACGCTCTCGCTGTGCCTCTTTGGCGTACGCCTCGCGAGCGGCCCTCCCCGCGGCGGGGAGGGCCGCCCCGCCGCCACGCTGCGCGCCCCCCGTCGGTGTGCGAGCGTGCCGCGCCTGGCCCTCCGTGGTGCTCCTGGAGCGCTCCAGGTCGTCCCTCAGGTGCCCGAGGCCGAGCGGTGGTGTTGTTCCCCTTTCCCAGCGTGTCCCTCGGGTCTCCGCCACCGTGGCGGGTGCCGTGAGCGGCTCTCTCTTGGGGGGGTCGAGACGGTAAGGGAGGTGCGCCCGCCTGTTCCCCCCGGCGGTGGGGCCAGGGGCCGCCTCGTTGTGCTGGTCCTCAGCGGCGTGCCGTGGGGGCCTGAGCTTGGCCGAGCGCACGCCCCGTGTGGTCCCCACTACGTGGGGGGCTGCGCGCGGGCGTGGGAGCGATCGTGGGGGCCGGGGCCTGTGAGAGAGGGGGCTGTGTCACGCATCTTGGGCGTGCTCCCCCTCGAGGGCCCGAGGGGCGAGCCCGAGGGCAGCAAGCCTTACCGAGGTCGTGCCCCGGCCCTGGCCGCGAACGCTCCCGTGGGCCGTGTGCTTACCCATACCGCAGACCCCCTCCCCTCCAGGCGACTGGAGGAGGTGTAGGCGGCTCACGGAAGCGCCTCTGCGGGCCCGAAGGAGAGGCGCTGAGTGGGGGATGACGCGCCCTCGGTGAGAAAGCCTTCTCTAGCGATCCGAGAGGGAGCCTTGGGGTACCGAACCCCCCAGCTGCCGCCCCTCCCAAGTGTGCAGTGGCCACCGTGGCGACTGCCAGAGCACGTGGGTAGACCCCCTCGCCTCCGCGGGAGGGGTGCGCCGGTCCCGCGGTGGGGCCGAGCGCCGCTCTTTGCCTACCGTGGCCCGCGCCTCCCCCCTCCGAGTCGGGGGAGGGTCCCGCCGGGCCGAGCCGAGCCGGTGTCCGAGGCGCGGGGTGGCGTGTGTGCGTGCGGGGTCGCCTCCGTTGGCGAGCCCGGAGGGGGGGACCCCCCGGTCCCGGCTCCCCAGTCCCGCAGCCACGGGGAGCCCTGCCGCGCCTGCCCTTGCCTCGAGCCGCAGCCGGCGGCGGTGTGTGGCCCTAGGTCGGGCCGCCTGGCTCGGGAGCGTTTCCCCAGGACGTGTGAGCCCTTGGGGTTGGCTGAGGTGGTGATGGATGTGTGGAGGCGACGCAGATGGATGCGCGAAGGGGTGGACGGGTTCCTCCGCTGCACGCGGGGGGAACCGTCGCATGCTAGGCCCCGGCGGCGGGGCCGGGTCGTGGGGAGGCCCTCGAGGGTGGCGGGCGCCGGCCGGCGTCCCAGGCGTTGGCGGGACCGCCCCCTGGTGTGGGGCGGTGGGGCCCCGCGCTGGTTTTCCTGGTGGCCCGGCTGTGCCCCGGCCCTTTGTCTCCCCCTGGGTGGCGCCCCCGGCCCTGCTCCGTGGCCCTGGCCGTGCGTGTGAGCCGCCCCCTCCCCGTCGCCGCCGGTCTGCCCTCGCCCCTGCCCCCCACCCCTTCCCCCGCCCGGGATCGAGCCTGGCCCTGCCCCGTGAGGGTGCCGCCCCCGGCCGCCACGGCCGGCGGCGTCCCCTGGTGGAGTGCTTGTCGGTTCCCGACGGGGAAGAAGAGGTGGGCGGTGTGGGGGCGCGCCGGTGCGCGTGCGGGAGAGTGTTGTCGCGGGCCGGCCGCGGCTCTCCGGGGTCGGCGGTGGCGGCCGCGAGCCCCTGCGGGGAGGTCCCACGGGGGCCCGAGGAGGCCAGGCGCCGTCGTGCGTGCTG
>NW_026648411.1:0-15000 GCF_030028045.1 Hippopotamus amphibius kiboko | reverse complement strand
TCGGGCCGCGGGCGCCCGGGACCCGGGCCGCCGAGCGGCCTGCAGGCTCTGTGGCCGCGGGCCGCCGAGCGCCCCTCGGGCTGCGGGCGCCCGGGACGCGGGCCGCCGAGCGACCTGCAGGCTCCGTGGCCGCGGGCCGCCGAGCGACCCTCGCGCCGCGGGCTCCCCGAGAGCCGGGCCGCCGAGCGGCCTGCAGGCCGCGGGCTGCCGGCCGCCGAGCGCCCCTCGGGCTGCGGGCGCCCGGGACCCGGGCCGCCGAGCGGCCTGCAGGCTCCGTGGCCGCGGGCCGCCGAGCGACCCTCGGGCCGCGGGCGCCCAAGACCCGGGCCGCCGGCCGCCGAGCGACCCTCGGGCCGCGCGCGCCCGAGACCCGGGCCGCCGGCCGCCGAGCGACCCTCGGGCCGCGCGCGCCCGAGACCATGCCCGCCGGCCGCCGAGCGACCCTCGGGCCGCGCGCGCCCGAGACCATGCCCGCCGGCCGCCGAGCGACCCTCGGGCCGCGCGCGCCCGGGACCCGGGCCGCCGGCCGCCGAGCGACCCTCGGGCCGCGCGCGCCCGGGACCCGGGCCGCCGGCCGCCGAGCGACCCTCGGGCCGCGCGCGCCCGGGACCATGCCCGCCGGCCGCCGAGCGACCCTCGGGCCGCGCGCGCCCGAGACCATGCCCGCCGGCCGCCGAGCGACCCTCGGGCCGCGCGCGCCCGGGACCCGGCCCGCCGGCCGCCGAGCGACCCTCGGGCCGCGGGCGCCCAGAGACCCGGCCCGCCGGCCGCCGAGCGACAGCACGCGCGGACTCGGGCTGCGCAGCCCCGGGCTGCCGGTGGACCCGCGGCCGCCGCTTGACCCGTGTATGCTTGCTGTTCATCTCCTGGAGATTCCTGCACCAAGCTGATTGAATGAGGAACATGGAAGCACTGTATATAGGCTTTGCATTTTTCTCTTCGTTTCCTGTACTTTGCCTTCGTTTCCTTTGCGTGTGCTCTATTTTATTGTACATGTTATATTGCTTGTTATTTTTTTATTCATTTAAGGTAGGACCGCTTTTATGCGTTTCTACACCTCCCCGCCCCCCCCCCCCCCCCCCCGCCCCGCGTCTCCCTCCTCTGGTGCCCGCCCCAAATGAGGTCGCATCATCTTTCATAGTGTACATCCTGGGCCAGCATAAGCTTTCCAAGAATAAAATGCCCCCCCGCCTTTCCTTCCCAAGGACACCACGAACACCTCCTGTCCTGTGCAGTGCTTTTTCACCCACCGCCAGCAGAGGGCCCTCTCTGACAGACCCAGGAACTCCCCTGCTCCGAGTCATCCAGGAGAGGCTGTTCCGTTCTGTGTGAAACGGGTGGGGTGGGCTGATGAGACATCATTGCTTAGAAGGCCATCGGGTTCACCGGTTCGGTGGCAAGAGAGAACATCCTCATCCTCCTTGAGGTTGACTCGGAAGGTCTTCGGGCCCGCAGGACACCGCCCCCAAATGGGCCTCCGTGGCATAGGGAGATTTTGCCATGCGAGGTGACAACAGGAGGGGAACACGGACCCTCCTTTCCTTCTCCCGTCTGAAAGCAGGAAGAAAATCTCTCACGGGAACAGGGTGGTGGAGGGGGCGGCCGGGAGGTGTAGAGATGAGGACTGACTGCTTTCCTGTCTTAAGAAATCACGAATCATCCAAGTGGGACCGCTCATAACACACAGAGGACAGAAGTGTGGACGAGATGAGGAGAATGTGTAAGGGAACGTCTTCCACAAGAACTCTTTTCCATAGGCCGACTTCAAGACTTTCCAACATCTCTAGGTTTAGGGGTGGACTGAGTGCCATGAAAGAATGGACATTCAGCAGCCTGTCTACATCATCTCCAAAGAAGGGAAAATGCTGAAACGTCCCTAGCTCCACAAGCCTAAGGGTCTCCCTGCTCCGGAGAGTTGGAGCATATGCGTGCTTCCATGCCTACACAGATCTTGCGCTTTAGGGAAACCACAAACTAGGCAGGAGCCTGGACTTCTACAAGGCAGTCCATGTTCACACGGGTCACTGTGGTTGGCTTCCTTACTTTCATTGGATTGGATTGGGGTGGGGTGGGGTGGGGTGGGGTGGGGGGCGGGGGGGGGCGGTGACAAATGTCCAAGGATGAGGCATCCTAAAGAAGGAACGTGTGTGGTCCAAGCTACCCGAGGTCGCCATCCTCATTGTAGGAAGAGGACCTCTTTGGGGAGTGTGGGGAGGGGGGAGGCAAGGTAGAAGGTATGCAGATAAGGTTTGGGGGAGGGAAAAAAAGACATTTCGGTCCTAAAGCTAGTCATTTCGAAATGGGAAACAAAGGACACAAGGGAAAAGCTAAAACTGGGCACAGGCGATTGGAAAAGGTTTCTGAGGAGAAGAATCTTCGGAAAGGAATGGGAACCGTGGTCAGGACTGCTTAAGATGAGGATGGATTCAAGGACACACATGAGTGTTCGTATCAACAGGAAACCAGTGCAAAACTAGAATTCAGTTTTCTGTCTCTCGGTGAAAAAGGCCAACTTTGGGCTCGGGCTTGGGTGTTTCTTCTATTGCTCTGCTCTCTCCGTCATGAGAGAGAAAGCTTTCCTTCCTTTTTCCGGAAGGAAGGAAGGAAGGAAGGAAGGAAGGAAGGAAGGAAGGCAGGCAGGCAGGCAGGCTTATGTCTTCTAAAAATCATCACTTCTTTTCTAGGTTACCTTTATCAGGTCTTGGGGGACTCACGTGGACTTAGTCCTCTTGATATTCAAAGAGCCAGGGTTGGCTCACAAGGAAAGAGGCTTCTCTCTTTGCCTAGCAAGTCTTTCCCTGGGATGTGGGTGACGTGGCTAAGGAGGCACTGTTCCCCAGTGACCTATCTAACTGTTTTACACTCGTTGGGGTATTTTGGACACATTTGCCCCCAAACCGAATGACACATGAAGTCTTTTGCACTTAGAATGCATGTTGAGAGAGGATCCAAGAGGAGAGGGCCTAGCTCAAGAATGTGTTCTCTCTCCTTCGAAAGCAGAGCCATGAAACGGAGTAGGCTTCCTGGAGAGGTTTCCTGACATGGGAAGCGTTGTCGAAGAGGAAGGAACGTGAAGCCTTCTTTGGCTTGTGTCTATACACGGGTGTGTTCCAGCTGCTCTGGAAATGATGGGATCCTTCTTCTCTGCCCTGGCATACAGGGTTTTCGGTCGTCCAAATGGAGGCTCACACGACAGGGACTGAGCCCAGTATCAAGGAGATATTCCACCCGAGTTTCATGCCGAGGCGGCAACAACAGCCTCTTGAAAGATGATGGGGGGTGGGGGGGGGCCACACGTGGATCAATTCCATTCTGTCCATTCAACAGAGGGTCGGGGCTACAGCAGACCCCAGAGAGGGACAGCAGACCCCAGAGAGGGGCAGCAGCCCGGCCGGCCACTGGGTCTCCATGTCTCAGGCTTCCTGGGGAACCTCACCCCCCCCCCCAGGTCCCCGCCGCCCCCCGCATTCCGCCACCCACCTTGGTGCATTTCGAATGGCTCCAATTGTAAATAGATGCTGGTGGGAAGATTTCTACAGGTTACCTGCAATGGCTGACCTGTCATGCTTGTCACCCTGGGGGAAAACAATTCTCTTTGTCCCCAGAGGCGTCAGACCTCCTCTCTCAGGAACCCCTGAGCCCCGGCCACTGGACTTCACTCCACTGGCACGTAGTAAGGGTCATCCAAACGTTCCTGTGACGGTGAGTATGGTTTCCATGTGGGTTGAAGCCTTCCCTTGCTGCAAGCCTTCTGTCCTCACCATGGCATAGAGACGGTTAAAAAAAAATTGTGTTTGCCACTTTGGGTATACCTTCCACAGCCTGCAGTGATCAAGGCACCCACTTCGCTGGGCAAGTCCTATGAGCCTTCACAAAAGCTCTTGCAAACTTCTTGGGACCATCACTTTTCCAGTCACGCTCAATCATCAGGCAAGATTGACAGGGCCGATGGGAAAACTGGACTCCGAGAAGAACGAGTGACCTACGTGGGGCTGAATGAACTGAGGACTAGGATGATAGTGTGTGTATGACTACTTGTCTACAATAGGACTGATTGGGGAAGCCGCTGGGGGCGGGGGGGGGGGGGGGCAGGGTGCGGATACCTTAGGAGCTTGGGATGAACATATACACATTCCTATACGTAAAGTGGATAATCAACAAGCTCTTACGACTTGGCACAGGAAACTATACTCAATACTTTGTAATAACCTGTAAGAGAAAAAAAATCTGAAACAGAATCTATATCTATCTATCTATCTATCTACCTATCTTTCTATCTAAATCACTGTGCTGTACACCTGAAACTGCACGACATTATAAATGCTTCCATTATTTCAAACAGAAAAGAATCTCCTAACCTGAGTGAGAGAGAGAGAGAGAGAACAGGACGGATTGTGAAATCTTTTCTTTTCCAGCTACAAGGGAAAATGAAAACAAACAAAACCCAATTTATTTTAAAAGTTGGACATCCATTTGGTGACTTGTACCCTTGTCAGCAAAATGGAATCACTTCTCTTTTTCTCCCTACCTGCTCCGTCCAGAATTCAGAAACTCTCCGTGAGGCTCCTTATTTCTTTGGCAAGAGAGTCACTTGCACGCGTTCCTTAGAGGCCCACGTTACGTTTCCATAAAACGGGAATACACACTTGTGGATATGAGATTCTGGTGCTATTCATTTTCCTTAGGGTGTTGCTTTTCACCTGAAAACCGGACTGGATCCTGAAGTCTTTCAAGTTGCCCCCAATATCTGGCTACAACTCTCTCCATGAATGTTTCCCACTTTCGCCCACCCTTTTGACTTGGCATCACTGACAACGAAAACGGCCCTTTGCCTGAAGCCCTACAGACCGAAGCTGCAGGACTTGGTGAAAACTTTAGAGACATGGCCACCACAGCTCCTGTGGAAACCATCCTGGTGCCTGTTTCTGTGAGAGCCACTCTGAAAGTCGAACCAAACACCCGACATCATCACAGCCATTTCAAACTGCTAAAGTTGCTTCCACCCTAACATCTACAAATCTTCTTCACTGACACCGCCCCCCACACGCTCCCCCCCCCCCCCCCCACTGGTTTATAATCGGCTCCAGTGATGGACCTTTGTCTTCCTTTGGTTTCCATACAAGTGCCTCTTAGGAAATAACCTGATTGCTTGCACCACAGGCCTAGTTTTTGGGAGCCCATCAACATCACTGCCTCCTGAGAGGAGATATGATAACTGTTTCACAGAACCGACCTGTTCTCAGAACTCAGAAACAGTTTCCATGAAATGGAGGCCTCTACTAACCTATTTTCTCCCTTTCCCTCCCTCCCCGCCTCCCTCCCTCCCTCCATCTCCCTCTCCCTCACACACACACACACACACACACACACACACACACACACACACACACACACACACAGTCACCAGGTCAGCTTTCAATATGTTCAGAGTAGGCCGCCCCAAAATGTGTCTCCTTGAATTCAAGTCGCTTAAGAACTGGACAGCACAAGACCGGACATTCTGGCCCTCCTTTCTGTCCTCCCACAGCAGAGCACGATCTCAAGTTAAGACGTTTGCTTCCACGCATGTCCGTGATTCTCAAATGGTTTAGTGGGGTTTCCTGGGTTAGGAAAAAGAGGGGACTCCTATTTGCCTGAGACAAGGAGAAGTTCTCACACAACCTTCACCCATCCCTCCCTCCCTCCCTCCCTCCCTCCCTCCCTCCCTCCCTCCCTCCCTCCCTGCAGTTTGGAGGGGGCAGCCTAAGGGTGGGGAAATTGGGGAAGGAAAAAAAAAAGCCGTTCGATAAAGGGGAGCTCGAGGCAAAGTCAAAGGCTCCCGATCTGACCGGAGAGCATTCTGCATTTGAATGAAGCGATTGAACAAGGCCCTGCGGAATGAAGCGTCCGGACTTCCCCTCCCCCTCTCCCGGCAACTATCAGCCCTGGCGACTTGGGAAGGAGCGAGCGGTGGAGAAGCGGGCGGGGGCGGGGGCGGGGGCGGGGGCGGGACCAACAGACAATAGCCGCTGCCTGCCTGCCTGCCTGCCGGGCTGAGGCCTGAGGGCTGCGGGCCACGCTGGTTTCTGCAACTCAATCCCTTCCAGGAAGCACCTGTGATGACTGCTTGGCAGGGAATGGTCAAAGCTGAACTCTCTTGGCCTATTTCTGAAAAAGGCCTGAGTCTCAGCTACGACAGATTTTCTGGATTTCTTGGCCCATGCGCAGACCCGCACCCTCCCATCCTGTCAGATCCTTTGTACCCACACCTCCCCTGGGAGAGTTCGTTGGCCTCGTCTGGAACATGAACAAGCAAAACCAAACATAGTGTGACATGATGTATTGGTCTTTATTGAAAAGAAACGTGCTCCTCTCGCACACCTGAGGGCAGGAAGCAAAGGCACGTTCTCAGCAGGACGGGGGACAGGGAACCCGAACCCAGGCCGGTCAGCAGTGGCCCCCTGCCCCCCACCGCCCCGCCCTCCCCATCCCCGTCTCTCCCAGGCCCACGTGGGGCCTCCCTTCCCTGCCTCTCTCTGTGCCCCTCGTCTCCAGCTCCCCCAGCCCAGCTTCCGCACCCCCCCCCCCCCCCGGCCCCGGGAAGGGGAGGCATGTCTGTCCCAGCTCCAGTTCTGATATTTCACTTGTGAAACTTCCCTAGGCCCAGGTGCCAGCTTGCCGTCCTGCTGCTTCATGTCCGTCTCTATCAGCCATGCCCAAAGGGCACGGGAAATTATGGACAGCAAATAGCACACCTAGACGGTGTGTGCGTGGGGGGGGGGGGTGTCCCTTCTCCAGGAAGCAGTGAGGGAACAAAAGGAGGCCTGGGGGAAGGAGTCCTGGGTGCCTATCATCGCGCCCCCGCCCCCCCACCGCCCCGCAGAGCACCATTCATTTCCATCTCCGCATCTGAAGGACACATAGTCCTGGTTGAAGCAACTTGATGAGGATTCCCCTCCTAACGACGTGACAGAACCTATGAAGAACTGCACTCCTTGAATCCATAAATGCTAACGGGATCCAAGGAGTTTTCCATCAATGGCAGAAAAAGAAATGGTCCTGAACATAATAACTGCCAAGTATTCCTCTAGACGGAGGCATCATTCACTTTTTCTTAACTTTTTTTCTTTTCATGTTTTACAATAAACTGTATATATTTAGAGTGTACAATTTGGTACCCCAATCTTCCAATTCATTCCCCCCCAACCCTCCCCGCTTTCCCCACTTGGTGTCCATATGTTTGTGCTCTACATCTGTGTCTCTCTTTCTGCCTTGCACACCAGTTGATGTGTACCATTTTTCTGCAGTCCACATATATGTGTGAATATACAATATTTGTTTTTCTCTTTCTGACTCACTCTCATTCACTTGTTAACAACAGTAACGATGACGACGACAAGGACAAGGATAAGGACCGGAAAAACAACAACAGAGAGAGCACTGGGCGAGTTTTCCACTTCTTAAAGGAAGGAGGCCGTGTTCCCAGGCAGGTTGGCTCAGCTGCACAGTTCCCTCCGGTGACTATTCCTGGGGGCACCGTCGAGGTGATGCACGAAACACACAGGAGGAGGCCTTCTTGAATGTCCTGCCCAGGAAATGGGGACATGATTCCAGCAGTGGCGATGGCTGCCCTTCTCTTTAGGGTGACACACGGGCCTGATGGCACCGGGCAAACCCTCCCCTCCCTCCCTCCCTCCCTCCCTCCCTCCCTCCCTCCCTCCCACCTACCTTCCTTCCTTCCTTCCTTCCTTCCTTCCTTCCTTCCTTCCTTCCTTCCTTCTTGAGGCTCTTGGCCTCCCCACTGAAAGGAAGAGCCCAGGGCCCAGCAGCAAAGACCTTCTGCTGATCCTTGCCAGGGGGCTCTCATTTTACACACTTGAATAGGATCAGTAGACACCGTCATCTCATGAGAAGCAGAAAATATCATCTAAAAGCCTACTTTCCTGGTGTCTCAGCGTCCAGGGCTCCTCCTTCTCAGGGATCTTGTGCTCTGTAGGGATAATTCACATGCTGGGGGAGTAGGTTCCCAATAGCATCTTATGAAATGGATTACAGGATGTCTTCCTTTGAAAAAGATAAAGATTATTTGGGAAAGTTATTCATATGAAGCACATGGATGATATCCTCTCTGATCTATATATTAGAGTTGACCGTTGAACAACCAACATGGGGGATTAGGGGGGCCGACCCCACACACACCATTGAGAACCCATGCATAACTTCACAGTCCAAGCTCTGTATCGGGGCTTCCACCTCTGGGTACTCAGCAACCAGAGATCCTGCAGTGCCATAGTGCACAGCTATGGAAAACATCCCCTTATGAGTCACACACACACACACACACACACACACACACACACACACACGCGCGCGCACGTGCTCGAGCGCAGACATCTCAACTTTGTTACCCAAACGTTAGTGGTGTTCGAATAATCTTAGAAGTGATGACTGCTGTCTGATGAAATCAATGGATCCATCAATCAATCTATGACACTACACTTTGTATTTCCTAGTCTCAAAATTATTTGGAATTTGGCTCCTTAGAAGTTTAGCTTGGTCCTTCAAGGACAGTGTCAGTTGGAGAGAAAATAACATTTCTTCAAATCATGGAAGTGAAATAGTCCTGGACGCTTATGTGAAACATTAACATAATTTTTCTTCTTTATTTTATAAGATAACTGGAATTAGGAAGAAAATCTCCTCGTGAAAAACCAGGTGCTACCTTTCCTTGACTGATGATCGAAGAGGAGAAAGCATTTTCTGGGCCCATGCAACTTGAGAGAAGTTCTAACTTTTCTGGAAAAGAAAGATTCCCACCCTCCCCTTGCTCGGCCATGCTAGAAACCTTCCCCTGCCCCAAACTCTGACGTGTCCCCTTGTTTGGCCTCACTGTGTGTCGTCCGTGGGCACGGGAACACACTTGCGTTCCGTAACAGGAGAGCCTATGGAGAAAAGATCTCTGCCCACTTTCATGGGATCTGCATTGCTGGCTAGGTAAACCTAAGACATCAAAAGAAGTGCCTTGGAACACATGCTCCTTCCACACTGGTCACCTCATAGGATTCCTAAATGACTCTGGTTCAGCACTCACTCGACTTGGCTGTGTTTCTGTGCTTCCTGACCTAAAGGATCTATCTGGATATGCCACCCGATAGAAGCTGAAATAAATTCACTTTGGACGTGTGTGAATGCCGTTCATACAGAGAGTGGGGACTGCAGGGAGCTCTTGTGGATAAAGAAAAATGGGGGAACACATGTAGGCGACAGCACATAAAGTATAGAAAGATACACGAAGGTTTCCTTCGTTCGCGGGTTGGGAAGGGGGAACGACAGAACATTCCCTGCTTCTACTCTACGCACGCACGCAGGCAGGCAGGCAGGCAGGCAGGCAGGCAGGCAGGCAGGCACCGGAGTGGGGTGGGGTGGGGGGAGCTGGCTCCTTACCCCACCCACCAGGGACGCGTGCGCGTTTAAAGAGACCAGGAGGAACGTGGTGGCGGTGGCGATGAGGAAGGAGGACCACGTTCAAGGTGTGGATTTGCGGTGAGGGCTACGTGAGGTGACTAAGAACTCGGTGCAGTGAGCGGCCCATACAAGGACAGAAGCGATGGTCCCCTAATGCTTGCAGGGCCTGGCCAGGAGCATGAACGGGCGCCCGTGTCCCCAGGTTGGCATCATGACACTAGTTCATCCCTGTGAAACAGGATGTGTTTTCTGTGTTCTCCTGTCTTGACAAACACACGTCTTTACCTGTGTCTCCGTACAACGACGGTCTCTGCGTGACAGTCGGCAGAACATCCCCAGGGACAATTATCACAGAGACCTGAGGTTCTGCTTGGCTGGCAATGCTTGTGTGAATACTGCAGTGAGATACAGACAGACAGACAGACAGACAGACAGACAGACAGACACACACACACACACACACACACACACACACACACACACACACACCCCTACGTATAATTATGTGTATTTAATACGATATCTGTATTGATTTTCTGTCTCAGATGACGAATGATGCTGTCAGCCTCATGATTTTCACACAGGGTTTCTGTGTGTGTCCTACTGTCGGGACAACATAGCCGGTCTGTGTCATGGAAGCAGAGACACCGTGGGAGTCACAGGAATGAAGACCTCGTTCTAGGAACTGGACCTTCCAGAGGCCTGGGAGCAGCTGGGCAGGGCAGGGCTGGGCTGGGCTGCGGAGGAGGGGAGGGGAGGGAAGGCTGTGGCTCTCAGTCCTCTGAGTGCCCGGTGGCAGTGGCGGAGGTGGCAGTGCCGATGGAGCTGTCAGCGCCCACAGGGAAAGGTAGCCACCGATGTGCGGGGCCACAGGGGAGACATGGAGAGACTCGGGGGAAGGCACAGCTGTCCCTCGGTGGATCTGCGGCCAGGCAGCCAGGAGTGGCCTGGGCCACTGTCGTCCAGGGGGCACCAGCTGGGAACACTAGCCAGACGCAGGGCGGCGGGGGTGGGTGGGTGTGTGTGTGTGTGTGTGTGTATGTGTGGATGGACAGCCTTCCACCCTGCACCTCTGTGCCCACCTGTCACCGTGTGGGATGGCGACAGCCTGCAGAGAGCCTTGGCTGTGGCTTCACTTCCAATGCCTACATCCCATCCAGCGTTCTCTTCGCACCAGCCCTACCCTGGGGTCGCACGGGGAGGGGGAGACTCAGAAAGGCGGTTCCCAGGCTGCCCCCGCATGGAAGTCACATGAGCCTCCGGACATGGCCGTGCCACGTCAAACACGCGTCTGGAGGTAGGTCAGACTTTACATTGTGTTACGGTTTGTTTTCTTGGGAGAAGTTGTGTCTCTTAGGCCAGGAGCAACTGGAATTGTCGGTCAAAGTCCTCAGGCAGCCCTTTGACTTGGAGGCCGAGCACAAGTTTGACACGGTATGTTTCCGGTGACATGGAATTGCAGATGGCCCACGAAGCATGCTCTCGGCAATACTGCCAAGCCTGTGGTCTCACAGGGGACGGTCTCCTCGACCGAGATGTCACCATCTCGGGAGTCCGCACCTGGAGCGACACGGTGACCTCAGGACGGGCGCCCTGTCTGTGCGCCCCATCCGGATGCGCGTGGACGGGAATGGAGCAGCTCTGGGAACGGTGGACGATGCCAGCTCTTGTTCTTCTGCTCTGCTGCCTGCCGTGCACGGCTGTGGAGAGGGACGCGCCGCTGTGGAGAGGGATGAGCCGAGTCCAGTGTCTCTGAACCCACCCCAGGCAAAGAGGAGCAGGACAGTGGGTGTGGGCCCTCCCTCGTGTGTGGCCAGGATCCTGTGCGGGGGGAGAGTCCCTGGCCCTCCCGCTGAGAGGAAGGTGCGAGAGGTGGATCGGCGGCGGCGTCTTTCCTCGGGGCCCCAGAGCTTCTGCGGCTCCGATCTCCCCTCTTCACAGTTCTAGTTGGCGCCCGCCCCAGCACAAACCTACCTGAGAGCTTCCCTGGTATCCGGAAGCGATGGCTTTGTGTTTTGAGGACGCAAGGGGAGAAAGAGCTGAGCAAAGCTTTTCCCTGGAACCTGAGTGTCTATGGGTGTGTCTGGCCCATCACCAGCGAGCGTGCTGAGTGCCACTTCCTGAGGGCAGGTGCTCTTTAAGGAAAGTATGGCTTCGTATCTTTGTGACACGCAGGCCCTTCTAGAATGTGGAGCGAGTTTCTCAAGAATCCCAGCAGAATCCCAGGTGCTGTGGAGGCTAGGGCCTCAAAGGTCCGGCTCCATCCCCTCTCTCCATCCTGGCCTGGCCTGGCCTGGCTGGGCCCCTAAGGACCCTGCTGGCCTCTAGAGTGGCCCCTGCTTCTCGGTTGGTTTCCACGCTGCTGCTCACAGAGCCATCTTCTCCAAAGGCAGCCGACCGCCGTATTCCTTCCGTGGAGGCCTGGCACGGCTCTCCTCGGCTTGGATGATAGCATGAGAGGACTGACAAGCTGGGTCCTTCCTCCAGGGCTGACCTTTTACAAACTCCGCCTTGAAGAGGGGTAAAGTCAGCATGTCATTCTCACGTGTAAGATGGGACCCGAGGGGCCCGTTCCTAGCTCTACCACTTGGGAGAGTGGGGGACTCTTCCGTCAAGGAAACGGAGAGCTCATACTTGATGGTGCGGTTGTCAGAAGCCTTTTTCTAAGCCTCCCCTGGCCCCACCGTGTCAGAAAGACGTGTCCCTCCACCTGCCGGGGACTTGATGAAGGAGAGTCACTCTGGTAGAAGTACCCGAAGCTCGATGACTTCACTGCCGTCTCCCTTTCTCTGGCACGGGCCCGCCCCTGGAGGAGCCCTGTCTTCACCTGGCCGTGACGGCACCGCTCAGGGGAGCTGGAGACAGGACCCCAATGAGGGCAGGTGGATGGGAGCCTGTTCAAAATGACCTACACACCCAATCTGCCGTAGACATGGTCCACAGATCGTGGACGTGCCTGTGCCCCCGAAGACATCCGTGTGGCCCCGGGCATCCGGCAGCCATCTTCTCCATGTTCTCCTGACCTGTGCTCTCGCTCTTTTCTCCGGAGCACTCACCTGATGATTCGTGGGGGCATGAAACCCCAGCTGGCAGGAGCCAAATGATCTTCCCAACACAAGGGAAAAGAAGAGGTGGGGTCCCGCATCCATCCAATGTTTCTGTGCCTAAGAATGAGTTTCTAAGAAATCTCATCCTCCTTTAGCTCCCTTAACACCCCCCCCACCCCGGCGCCCGCCAGCCCGGGCCATAGTATAGTTACTTTCCCAGATTTCCTCCCTCTCCTCAGCAGAACCGAAGAGATTGTAGGTGTTGCCACTTCTCTGAGTCTTTCTTTGCTTTCTTAGGAGGGCTGCCCCATGTCACGTAAAACTTGGAAGACATACATGCGTGAGCATCTCTCCTTGTGATTCTAACCCAGGGAAGAGCATTTAAAACTCGAAAGGAGGCAAACTAGGGTTCAGGCACCCAGAGTTGAGCTGGGTGGCCACTGGGAAGAGAGTTCCAGACCCCTTCCTGTTTGGGGGAGGGGGAAATCTCCCCCTCTGCCCCTCTTGAGTCCTCGTGGCTGGACTCATCCTAACATGGACTCAAGGCGGATAGAGGAAGCGGGAGCGGGAACACGTGTTCGTTTGTTGTTGTTGTTGTTGTTTTACCTTCTAGCCGTGAGAAGTGGCTGAGGCGGGCAGCTTTTCGACTGTGTAGACCAAGGGACAGTACATGTGTGAGACAGGGATCAGACCGAGAGACTTAGCTTTCGGGTGCGCCCTGAGGGAAGGAAGAATCTAAACAGAGTTTGGGCTTGGGGGGGGTCCCTGAAAGAAGTCACAGTGTCTGTCTCCCTAGGCTTCTCGGCCCCAATGAATTCCCTACTTTGGGGATCGGAGCGTCCTCCTAACTCCAGGTGCAGATGCAGGGAGTGCGCCTTTCACCCGAGAGAGAGATGGATGTCTCGCTTTCAGGGAGACACAAAGAAGAGCCCGAGGGTCCCTCTTGTGTTGGCCGCCTGCTTGAGGTCACCGTCACGCCAAATGATCACTGTGCCACGGAGGTGCATTTTGGCGTGGCCTATCCTGGGCTCCACAGCCACCTCCCTGAGAACGGGTATGGTCAGAACCGTAGGAAGCTCAAGGGCGCCGCCAGCCGGTTTCAAAAACGTATCTGTCAGCACCTGCTGGCTGCAACCGCGAGGTTTGCAAGTGCCCTCCGCATAATTCTCCCCCTCCCCCGCAACGACGTCATCACTTCCAATCCTGGCGAACAATGTATGGAACCTTTGCTGGGGTTTTCGTTTGTTTCTCTTTTGTGGGGTTTCTCTCTCTCTCTCTCTCTCTCTCTCTCTCTCTCTCTCTCTCTGTCTCTCTGTCTCTGTCTCTGTCTCTGTCTCTGTCTCTGTCTCTGTCTCTCTCTGTCTCTCTCTCTCTGTCACACGCGCTCTGATGTTCGGGGCCTAATGGGAGAAATGAAATCAAGCGAGGGGTTTTGCCCTCAGGTTGCCTTGGTCTCGGGTTGACTTGTGTGCGCTGAGAAAGACGGCCTTTACTGAAGGCCCTGCGCAGACTTTTTGACACCCCCGATCCATGGAATCCTGAAGCTGTGGAACCTAGAAATCTTTCGGTCTCCTTTTGATTTGGAAATCTTCTCCTTGACAGAAAGAAGCCCATTTAAAAGAGAAAAAGAAAAAGTGGAACTGCATGAGCAGATCGGTTTTTAGATCTCAGCCGGGCGGCTGCCCGGTTCTCTGGGGAGAACTGTCTTCATCTTGCAAATCTGTACACACAGCCCACAGTGGCCTGGGATGGAGGCCAGTGGACTGGATTGGGCAGAACCTGAGACCAGAGGAAAGAGAAAAAAAATAAGAAAAATGGTGGTGGTGGTTGGGGGGAGGGGGAAGAGGTCTGCTTTGAAAAATAGGAACTGCTGGCAGGGCTCCCTCACCCCCACCCCCCCACCCCAAAGTAGGACTGTGTATCCAGGCGTAGAAATGATACTGCGCCAAGAAGGCAAGCGCTGTTGAGACTGCTGTTCCTATGATGTTACAAACCGAAAGCGATGCTTTCTGGTCGAGGCTCTCCATGACAATCTGCTAAGCAAATCACACGTTGGCTGTTTTGGACGTTCTCTGCAGTTTTCATTGGGAGTGAGGAAGAGCCGTTTGTACATGTTTTGATACAATGTTTTGAATGCTGTGGGACCATGGTATGTTTCCGCCGTGGATGAACAAGGTTGCCTTTTCCAGCTTCCGCTTGCATGGTCATTTCCTGGTCCTGACGACCCCCCCGCCCCAAGTGAGGGAGGCCTGTGTGTCTTTGTGTCCATTTAGAAGGGTTGGTGCTTGATGCCAGCATGATATCCAAATCTTGATTTTGGACTTACCAAACTACTGTTGGGAGTTTGTTTCTTGTCTTAATCTCCCTTAACTCTTGCAGTCACCTGAGTGTCCACTCTTGATTTCGCGTCTCTCTCTGCCTCTGTCTCTGTCTCTCTCGCTCTTTCCTTTTGTTGATTTCTTCAAGGCAAGCCATCTTTTTCCTCCTCCTCCTCCTCCTCCTCCTCCTC
>NW_026648410.1:0-81037 GCF_030028045.1 Hippopotamus amphibius kiboko | reverse complement strand
TCCCATCAACAAATGAATGGATAAAGAAGATGTGGCATATATATACAATGGAATATTACTCAGCTATAAAAAGGGATGAGATGGAGCTCTATGTAATGAGGTGGATAGACCTAGAGTCTGTCATACAGAGTGAAGTAAGTCAGAAAGAGAAAGACAAATATTGTATGCTAACTCACATATACGGAATCTAAAAATGGTACTGATGATCTCAGTGACAAGAACAAGGACGCAGGTGCAGAGAATGGACTGGAGAACTCGAGGTTTGGGAGGGGCCGGGGGGTGAAGGGGAAGCTGAGACGAAGCAAGAGAGTAGCACAGACATATATATGCTACCAACTGTAAAGTAGATAGTCAGTGGGAAGCTGTTGTATAACAAAGGGAGTTCAACTCGAGGATGGAAGATGCCTTAGAGGACTGGGACAGGGAGGGTGGGGGGGGACTCGAGGGAGGGTGGGGGAGGGAGTCAAGGGAGGGAGGGAATACGGGGATATGTGTATAAAAACAGATGATTGAACTTGGTATACCTCCCAAAAATAATAAATAAATAAATAAAATTTAAAAAAAAAGAAAAGATGACTAGCTACAAATTTCAATATAAATTATTAAATAAACAAAGAAAGTGAAGTGACTGATAAGGTGGTCAGGATAGGCTTCGTAAGAGCAGGAAGGATTAAAAAATAGACATGCATGAACCCACTGAAATAAAGTAGTTGTACAGGTTTGGAGCAACTAGCAACAGACTTTTAAGTAAAGAAAAGCAAGTCTGAGGACTGACTCCACCTGACTTCAAAACTTACTATAAAGCCGCAGTGATCAAGACAGTATGATATTCATAAAAGAATAAAAAAAACAAATCTATGAAACAGAATACAGAGCCTAGAAATACTTACACAAACATAGACAATTAATCTTTGACAAAGGCAGCAAAGGACAGTAGAACAAGGATAGTCTTTTCAACAAATGATGCCTGGAATAATTGGACATCCACACGCGAAAAAAAAAAAATGAATCTAGACACAGACTTTACACCTTCCGCAAACATTAACTCAAATGGATCACACTAAAATGCAAAACCACAGAACTCCCAGAAGATAACACAGAAGAAAATCTAGGTGACAAGTATGATGATGATATTTTAAATACAACACCAAAGTACAATCCATGAAAGAAAGAATTGGTAAACTGGACTTCATGACAATTAAAAACTTCTGCTCTGCAAAAGACAATGTCAAGAGAAGGGAAAGACAAGCCACAGGTTACGAGAAAATATCTGCAAAAGGCATATCTGATAAAGGACTATCATTCAACATTTACAAAGAATTCTTAAAACAGCAATAAGAAAATGGAGAATCTAATTTTTAAAAATGGGCCAAAGGTCTTAACAGACACCTCACTAAAGAAGATATACACATGGCAAGTAAGCATATGAAAAGGTGTTCAATATCACATGTCATTAGGGAATTGAGATTTTTTTTATAAATTTATTTATTTACTTATTTATTCTTGGCTGCATTGGGTCTTCGTTGCTGCGAGGGCTTTCTCTAGCTGTAGCAAGGGTGGGCTACTCTTTGTTGTGGTGCCCAGGCTTCTTATTTCAGTGGCTTCTCTTGTTGCAGAGCACTGGCCCTAGGTGCTTCAGTACTTGCGGCACATGGGCTCAGTAGTTGTGGCTGGCGGGCTCTAGAGTGCAGGCTCAGTGGTTGTGGCACATGGGCTTAGTTGCCCCGTGGCATGTGGGATCTTCCTGGACCAGGGATCAAACCCATGTCCCTTGCATTGGCAGGCAGACTCTTAACCACTGTGCCACCAGGGAAGTCCCAGGAATTGAGAATTAAAACAATGAGATACCCACCACACACCTTTTAGGATGGCCAAAATCCAAAACACTGACAACAGCAAATACTGGAGAGGATGCAAAGCAACACAAATTCATACACTACTAGTGGGAATGCAAAATGAGGCAGCCACTTTGGAAGACCGTCTGGCAGTTTCCTACAAAACTAAACATACTCATCTCACACAATCCAGGAATCACTGTTCTTGGCATGTACTCAAATGCTGACATCTGTGTCCACATGAAAACCTGAACATGGAAACTTACGGGAACTTTATTTATAACTGCCAAAACTTGGACGCATTCAAGATGTCCTTTAGAAAGTGAATGGATAAATACACTGTGGTATAAACAGACAATGGAATATTATTCAGTGCTAAAAATGAGTTACCAATTCATGAAAAGACATGGAAGAAACTTAAACACATACTACTAAGTGAACTAAGCCAGTCTGAAAGGGCTGCCTACACACTGGATGATCCCTCCCAACTATCTGAATTCTGGAAAAGGCAAAACCATGGAGACATAAAAAAAATCAGTCGTTGACAGTATTGCAGGGAGGCAGAACACAGAGGGTTTTTAGGGTAGTGAAAACACCCTGTATGATACTACAATGGTGGATACATATCATTATATATTCATCTAAACACACAGAATGTGTAATACCAGGAATAACCCCTCATGTGAACTATGAACTCTGGATGATAAAGATGTGTCCATGTACCTAAATAGACATTTCTCCAAATGAGATATTCGGATGGCCAACAGGCACATGAAAAGATGCTCAATATCACTAATTATTAGAGAAACGCAAATCAAAAATACAATGAGGTAGCACCTCACAACAGTCAGAATGGCCATCATTAAAAAGTCGACAGGGCTTCCCTGGTGGCGCAGTGGTTAAGAAGCCACCTGCCAATGCAGGGGACACGGGTTCAATCCCTGGTCCGGGAAGATCCTACATGCCGCAGAGCAACTGAGCCCGTGCGCCCCAACTACTGAGTCCGCACCCTGCAACTACTGAAGCCTGCCAGCCTAGAGCCTGAGCTCCGCAGCAAGAGAAGCCACTGCACTGAGAAGCCTGCGTGTCACAACGAAGAGCAGCCCCTGCTCATCACAACTAGAGAAAGCCCGGGCCCAGCAACAAAGACCCAATGCAGCCAATAAAGAAAGAAAGAAAGAAAGAAAGAAAGAAAGAAAGAAAGAAAGAAAGAAAAGAAAGAAAGAAAGAAAGAAAGAAAGAAAGAAAGAAAGAAAGAAAGAAAGAAAGAAAGAAAGAAAGAAAGAAAGAAAGAAAGAAAAGAAAGAAAGAAAAGAAGAAAGAAAGAAAGAAAGAAAGAAAGAAGAAGAAAGAAAGAAAGAAAGAAATTTTAAAAATGGTGTTCTTCAAGGTTTAAAAAAAAAGAAAAAAAAGGCTACAAATAAGAAATGCTGGAGAGGGCCTGGAGAAAAGGGAACCCTCCTACACTGGTGGTAGGAATGTAAATTGGTGCAGCTATTTTAGAAAACAGTATGGAGGTTTCTTAAAAAAACTAAAAATCGAGTTGCCATGTGACCCAGCAATCCCAGTCTGGGGCCTCTATCCAGAAAAAACTGCAATTTGAAAAGATACACGCACCCCAATGTTCACAGCAGCACTATCTACAGTAGCCAAGACATGCGAGCAACCTAATGTCCATCTACAGAGGAGCAGATAAAGATCTGCTACACGTATACAATAGAATACTTACTGGGCCGTGATAAAGAATGAAATAATGCCATTGGAAGCAACATGGATGGACCTGGAGATTATCATACTAAGTGAAATAAGTCAGGAAGAGGAAGACAAACACCATATGATGTTACTTACGTGTGGCATCTAAAATATGATACAAATGAACCTATTCACAAAACAGAGACAGACTCATAGACATAGAAAACAAATTTGTGGTTACCAAAGGGGAAAGTGGGTGGGGGAAGAGATAACTCAGGAGTTTGGGATTAGCAGATACAAACTACTATATATGAAATAGATAAACAACAAGGTCTTACTGTATAACACAGGGAACCATATTCAATCTCCTGTAATAGAGTGGGAAGATAAGGGGTAGGGAAATAAAAGGAAATACAAAGGCCTCCAGGAATTTTGTAAAAGTATAAAGGAAGTCATAATCCTACACTTGTTCATTGATCCTGAGTTCATAATGATATAATGGTAATTAATATTTTATTTAAATATTAATGAAGGGGGCAGAGTCAAGATGGCAGCCTGGGAAGACGCAGAGATCACATCTCCCCACAAATAGATCAGTTGCCAGATGCCAGCGGGGGACCTGAGACCCAAGCAGACTGCGGGAACCCCGCAGCAACCAGGTAGGACCTGGGGCAAGTCAGGGGGGGCGGGGAAGGGGAAGCCACACTGGACCAGCGCCCCTGGGGGGTGGCTGGGGGAGGTCTGGAGGGACCGTTGAGGGCTGGGGAGATCAGGAAACTGCAACTGGGTTTCTCCCACCCAGGAGGCCAGGAGGCCTGCTGAGCTCCCCAGCTTGAGGGCCTGCTGGGCCCCCCAGCAGGGTCCTCCACCCTCCAAGGCCCCCGCTGGGCTGCCTGGGTCCTGGGGGTGTGCGAAGGAGGGAGGAGGGGGTGAGGAGGTGGAGAGGCGGACAGTTGGTGTGGGGGCCTTGAGATTGGGGGATGGGGAGGCGAGAGGGCACTTTGCCTGCCCTCCTTGCCAGGGAGGCCGACTGGGCTCCCAGGCTTGGTCCTTTACGCTCCAGGCCCCCCTCCGGCACGAGGATCCTGGGGGGGTGGGGGGGGTGGGGAGGCAGACAGTGGGGGTGGGAAGGGATCTCTCCAGGTCAGAAGAATAGGGGAGGCACCGCTGGGTATTTCTTCTGGGCGGGGTCCTCCACCTTCCAAGGCTCCTCCAGGCCGTGGATCCTAGAAGTACAGGAGGGAAGCGGTGGGGGGAAAAGAAGAGCGACAGAAGAGGGGAGGGATGCTCTGGGATCAGAGGATCAGGGGAGGAGTGGAAGGCATTTCCGCTGCCCACTGGCCCAAGAAGCCTGCTGGGCTCCTGAGTCTGGTCCCTCGGTCTCTCTGGCTGAGTGGGTCGTACAAGCCTGGGAGGGAGGGAGGAGAGGAGAAGAGGAAGAGAGGCAGACAGCAGTGGGGGGGACCTTGCAGGACCAGAGGATCAGGGGTGGACACTGCGGGAAATCTCCCTACCCACTTGGCACCGGGAGGCCTGTTGCGCCCCCAGGCCTGGTCTTCGGTCCTCCAGGGGCCCATCTTGGTCTCACTGGTCCTAGGGGTGTAGAAGGAAAGCAGGGAAGAAGAGGAGAGGCAGGCAGGGGAGGGGGCCTTCTGGGATTGGAGGATCAAGGGAGGCGGAGAAGGTATTTCCCCTGCCTACTAGCTCTGGGAAGCCTGCTAGGCTCACAGACCTGGTCTTTCACACTCCAGGCCCCCTCCAGCTGCTTGGGACCGAGGAGAGTGGGGGGTGGGGGAGAGGAAGAGAGGCAGACAGGAACCTTAGGAGACTGGGAGATCTGGGGAAGTGCCACAGGCGTTACCCTAGCCCAGTTGGCCCTGAGAAGCCTGTTGGGCATCAGAGTCTGGTCTCCTGCCTTTCACTGCCCCCTGCAGCTGTGAGGGTCCTAGGGGAATAGAAGAGAGGGGGCGAGGAAGAAGAGAACCCAAGGGGGAGCGACCCTCCAAGATTGGAGAACTAGGGGAGGTGCCTAGCATTTCTCCCACCAACTCGGGCCCAGGGAGCCCACTGGGTACCTTGACCTGGTCCTTTGCCCGCAGGACCAGAGGCATTCCTGGGCTCCTCTGCCTCATTGGGCCTAAGCCCCATTCCCCACCACCCCCAAGGCCTTTTCGAAGTGTAGGCCCTGCCCCCTGCCTAAATCCCCCCACCCCCCGCCATCCCTTGTCTAAGCCCCACCCCCACAGCCAAGGCCTTTTCTGGCTTTTTGTTTTCTTTTTTTTTCTTTCCACCTCCTCACTTAGGCTATTGCAGTTGTTTTACCTTCCAGCTGTTGCTCCATTTTTTTTTAAATTTTTTCTAACACATCTGTTAGTTTCCTATTATCGTATTTTTTATCTTGCTATTGTTCTGCTGTTCTCCTACCTTTTTTTTTAAATTTTTTTCAATTTCCTGCTCCACATGGCTTGTGGGATCTTGATTCACAAGCCCAGGGTCAGGTCTGAGCTCCTGAGGTGGGAGCTCTGAGTCCAAAACATTGGACTAGCAGGGAAACCCAGTTTGCAGGGAATATTCATCTGAGTGAGGTCTCCCAGAGGTTCTCAACTCAACACGAAGACCCAGCTATACTCAACAGCCTACAAACTCCAGTGCTTGAAACCTCAGACCAAACACCCAGTGGGAGAGGAACACAATCCCACCCATCCAAAGTGGGGGAAAAATGAGGTGACCGAAACATATGTCACAGATGAAGGAACAAGGTAAAAATACACAAGACCAAATAAATGAAGAGGAAATAGGAAAATTGCCTGGAAAAGAATTCAGAGTAATGATAGTAAAGATGATCCAAAATCTTGATAACAAAATAGAGAAAATACAAGAAACAGTTAATAAGGACTCAGAAGAACTAAAGAACAAACAAACAGTAATAGATAACCAAATAACCGCAATTAAAAATACTCTAGATTGCTACAAACAGCAGAATAACTGAGGCAGAAGAATGAATAAGTGAGTTGGAAGATAGAAAGGGGGAAGTAACTGCCACAGAGCAGGAAAAAGAAAAAAGAATAAAAAGAATGGAAGACAGTCTCCGAGACCTTGGTGACAACATTAAGCCCACCAACATTCGAATCATAGGCATCCCAGAAGAAAAACAAAGAAATGGTCTGAGAAAATATTTGAAGAGGTTATAGTGGAAAACTTCCCCAACATGGGAAAGGAAATAATTCATCAAGTCCAAGAAGTGCAGAGAGTCCCATATAGAATAAACCCAAGGAGAAATACACTCAGGCACATATTAATCAAACTAATGAAAATTAAACACAAAGAAAAAATATTAAAAGCAGCAAGAGAAAAGCAACAAATAACATATAAGGGAGAACGCAAAAGGATAACAGCTTATGTTTCTGCAGAAACTCTGCAGGCCAGAAGGGAGTGGCAGGATATATTGAAAGTCCTGAGAGAGAAAAACCTACAGGCAAGAATACTCTACCCAGCAAGAATCTCATTCAGATTCCATGGAGAAATCAAAAGCTTTACAGACAAGCAACAGCTAAGAGAATTCAGCACCACCAAACCAGCCTTACAACAATTGCTAAAGGAGCTTTTCTAAGCAGGAAATACAAGAGAAGGAACAGATCTACAAAAACAAACCCAAAACAATGAACAAAATGGGAACAGGAACATACATGTCAATAATCACATTAATTGTACATGGATTAAATGCTCCAACCAAAAGACATAAACTGGCTGAATGGATACAAAAACAAGACCCTTACATATGCTGCCTACAAGAAACCCACTTCAGACCAAGGGACATATATAGACTGAAAGTAAAGGGATGGAAAAAGATATTCCATGCAAATGGAAGTCAAAAGAAAGCTGGAGTAGCAATACTCATATCAGACACATTAGACTTTACAGTAAAGACTATTACAAGAGACAAGGAAGGACACTACATAATGATCAAGGGATCCATCCAAGAAGAACATAGAACAACTGTAAACATCTATGCACCCAACATAGGAGCACCTCAATACATAAGGCAAATGCTAACAGCCATAAAAGGGGAAATCGACAGTAACAGAATAATAGGAGGAGACTTGAACACCCCACTTACATCAATGGACAGATCATCCAAACAGAAAATAAATAAGGACATGCAACCTTTAAATGACACATTAGGCCATCTCGACTTAATGAATATTTATAGGACATTCCATCCCAAAACTACAGAATACACTTTCTTCTCAAGTGCACATGGAAAATTTTCTAGGGTACATCACATCTTGGGTCACAAATCAAGCCTCAGTAAATTCAAAAAAATTGAAATCGTATCAAGCATTTTCTCTGACCACAATGACATGAGACTACATATCAATTACAGGAAAAAAACTGTAAAAAATACAAACACATGGCGACTAAACAATATGCTATTAAACAACCAAGAAATCACTAAAGAAATCAAAGAGGAAATCAAAAACTACCTAGAAACAAATGACAATGAAAACACAACAACCCAAAACCTATGGGATGCAGCAAAAGCAGTTCTAAGAGGGAAGTTTATAGCAATAAAGTCCTACCTCAAGAAACAAGAAAAATATCAAAGAAACAACCTAACCTTAACACCTAAAACAATTACAGAAAGAACACAAAAACCCCAAAGTGAGCAGAAGGAAAGAAATCAGAAAGATCATATCAGAAATAAATGCAGAAGAAATGAAGGAAACAACATCAAAGATCAATAAAACTAAAAGCTGGTTCTTTGAGAAGATAACAAAATTGATAAACCATTAGCCAGACTCATCAGGAAAAAAAGGGAGAAGATTCAACATAGTTTTAGAAGTCTGAGCCACAGCAATCAGAGAAGACAAAGAAATAAAAGGAATCCAAATTGGAAAAGAAGAAGTCAAATTGTCACTCTTTGCAGATGACATGATGTTATATATAGAAAACCCTAAAGATGCTACCAGAAAAGTGCTAGCACTGATAGATGAATTTAGTAAAGTAGCAGGATACAAAATTAATGCACAGAAATCTCTTGCATTCCTATACACTAACAACGAAAGAGCAGAAAGAGAAATTAAGGAAACTCTCCCATTTACCATTGCAACCAAAAGAATAAAATACCTAGGAATAAATCTGCCTAAGGAGGCAAAAGATCTGTATGCAGAAAACTATAAGACACTGATGAAAGAAATCAAAGACGACACAAACAGATGGAGGGACATACCATGTTCTTGGATTGGAAGAATCAATATTGTGAAAATGACTATCTTACCCAAAACAATTTACAGATTCAATGCAATCCCGATCAAATTACCAACGGCCTTTTTCACAGAACTAGAACAAGAAATCTTACGATTTGTGTGGAAACACAAAAGACCCCGAATAGCCAAAGCAATCTTGAGAAGGAAAGACGGAGTTGGTGGAATTAGGCTTCCTGACTTCAAACTATACTACAAGGCCACCATGATCAAGACAGTGTGGTACTGGCACAAAAATAGAAAGTGAGATCAATAGAACACAATAAAGAACTCAGAGGTAAACCCAAGCATATATGGGCAGCTTATCTTTGACAAAGGAGGCACGAATATACAATGGAAAAAAGACAGCCTCTTCAATAAGTGGTGCTGGGAAAATTGGACAGCAACATGTAAAAGAATGAAATTAGAACACTTCCTAACACCAGACACAAAAATAAACTCCAAATGGATTCAAGACCTACATGGAAGGCCAGACACTATCAAACTCCTAGAGGAAAACATAGGCAGAACACGCTATGACATCCATCAAAGCAAGATCCTTTCTGACCCACCTCCTAGAATCACGGAAATAAAATCAAGAATAAACCAATGGGACCTCATAAAACGTAAAAGCTTTGGCACAGCGAAAGAAACCATAAACAAGACTAAAAGGCAACCCTCAGAATGGGAAAAAATAGTTGCCTATGAAACAACGGACAAAGGATTAACCTCCAAAATATACAAGCAGCTCATGCAGCTTCATACCAAAAAAGCAAATAACCCAATCCACAAATGGGCGGAAGACCTAAATAGACATTTCTCCAAAGAAGACAAACAGATGGCCAACAAACACATGAAAAGATGCTCAACATCACTAATCATTAGAGAAATGCAAGTCAAAGCCACAATGAGGTGTCACCTCACACCGTTCAGAATGGCCATCATCACAAAATCTGGAAACCACAAATGTTGGAGAGGGTGTGGAGAAAAGGGAACTCTCCTGCACTGTTGGTGGGATTGTAAGTTGGTACAACCACTATGGAAAACAATTTGCAGGTTCCTTAAAAAACTACAACTAGAACTACCATATGATCCAGTAATCCCACTCCTGAGCATATACCCAAAGAAAACCATAATCCCAAAAGAAACATGTACCATAATGTTTATTGCAGCACTATTTACAATAGCCAGGACATGGAAGCAACCTAAATGCCCATCAACAAATGAATGGATAAAGAAGATGTGGCATATATATGCAATGGAATATTACTCAGCTATAAAAAGGGATGAGATGGAGCTCTATGTAATGAGGTGGATAGACCTAGAGTCTGTCATACAGAGTGAAGTAAGTCAGAAAGAGAAAGACAAATATTGTATGCTAACTCACATATACGGAATCTAAAAATGGTACTGATGATCTCAGTGACAAGAACAAGGACGCAGGTGCAGAGAATGGACTGGAGAACTCGAGGTTTGGGAGGGGCCGGGGGGTGAAGGGGAAGCTGAGACGAAGCAAGAGAGTAGCACAGACATATATATGCTACCAACTGTAAAGTAGATAGTCAGTGGGAAGCTGTTGTATAACAAAGGGAGTTCAACTCGAGGATGGAAGATGCCTTAGAGGACTGGGACAGGGAGGGTGGGGGGGGACTCGAGGGAGGGTGGGGGAGGGAGTCAAGGGAGGGAGGGAATACGGGGATATGTGTATAAAAACAGATGATTGAACTTGGTATACCTCCCAAAAATAATAAATAAATAAATAAAATTTAAAAAAAAAGAAAAGATGACTAGCTACAAATTTCAATATAAATTATTAAATAAACAAAGAAAGTGAAGTGACTGATAAGGTGGTCAGGATAGGCTTCGTAAGAGCAGGAAGGATTAAAAAATAGACATGCATGAACCCACTGAAATAAAGTAGTTGTACAGGTTTGGAGCAACTAGCAACAGACTTTTAAGTAAAGAAAAGCAAGTCTGAGGACTGACTCCACCTGACTTCAAAACTTACTATAAAGCCGCAGTGATCAAGACAGTATGATATTCATAAAAGAATAAAAAAACAAATCTATGAAACAGAATACAGAGCCTAGAAATACTTACACAAACATAGACAATTAATCTTTGACAAAGGCAGCAAAGGACAGTAGAACAAGGATAGTCTTTTCAACAAATGATGCTGGAATAATTGGACATCCACACGCGAAAAAAAAAAATGAATCTAGACACAGACTTTACACCTTCCGCAAACATTAACTCAAATGGATCACACTAAAATGCAAAACCACAGAACTCCCAGAAGATAACACAGAAGAAAATCTAGGTGACAAGTATGATGATGATATTTTAAATACAACACCAAAGTACAATCCATGAAAGAAATAATTGGTAAACTGGACTTCATGACAATTAAAAACTTCTGCTCTGCAAAAGACAATGTCAAGAGAAGGGAAAGACAAGCCACAGGTTACGAGAAAATATCTGCAAAAGGCATATCTGATAAAGGACTATCATTCAACATTTACAAAGAATTCTTAAAACAGCAATAAGAAAATGGAGAATCTAATTTTTAAAAATGGGCCAAAGGTCTTAACAGACACCTCACTAAAGAAGATATACACATGGCAAGTAAGCATATGAAAAGGTGTTCAATATCACATGTCATTAGGGAATTGAGATTTTTTTATAAATTTATTTATTTACTTATTTATTCTTGGCTGCATTGGGTCTTCGTTGCTGCGAGGGCTTTCTCTAGCTGTAGCAAGGGTGGGCTACTCTTTGTTGTGGTGCCCAGGCTTCTTATTTCAGTGGCTTCTCTTGTTGCAGAGCACTGGCCCTAGGTGCTTCAGTACTTGCGGCACATGGGCTCAGTAGTTGTGGCTGGCGGGCTCTAGAGTGCAGGCTCAGTGGTTGTGGCACATGGGCTTAGTTGCCCCGTGGCATGTGGGATCTTCCTGGACCAGGGATCAAACCCATGTCCCTTGCATTGGCAGGCAGACTCTTAACCACTGTGCCACCAGGGAAGTCCCAGGAATTGAGAATTAAAACAATGAGATACCACCACACACCTTTTAGGATGGCCAAAATCCAAAACACTGACAACAGCAAATACTGGAGAGGATGCAAAGCAACACAAATTCATACACTACTAGTGGGAATGCAAAATGAGGCAGCCACTTTGGAAGACCATCTGGCAGTTTCCTACAAAACTAAACATACTCATCTCACACAATCCAGGAATCACTGTTCTTGGCATGTACTCAAATGCTGACATCTATGTCCACATGAAAACCTGAACATGGAAACTTACGGGAACTTTATTTATAACTGCCAAAACTTGGACGCATTCAAGATGTCCTTTAGAAAGTGAATGGATAAATACACTGTGGTATAAACAGACAATGGAATATTATTCAGTGCTAAAAATGAGTTACCAATTCATGAAAAGACATGGAAGAAACTTAAACACATACTACTAAGTGAACTAAGCCAGTCTGAAAGGGCTGCCTACACACTGGATGATCCCTCCCAACTATCTGAATTCTGGAAAAGGCAAAACCATGGAGACATAAAAAAAATCAGTCGTTGACAGTATTGCAGGGAGGCAGAACACAGAGGGTTTTTAGGGTAGTGAAAACACCCTGTATGATACTACAATGGTGGATACATATCATTATATATTCATCTAAACACACAGAATGTGTAATACCAGGAATAACCCCTCATGTGAACTATGAACTCTGGATGATAAAGATGTGTCCATGTACCTAAATAGACATTTCTCCAAATGAGATATTCGGATGGCCAACAGGCACATGAAAAGATGCTCAATATCACTAATTATTAGAGAAATGCAAATCAAAAATACAATGAGGTAGCACCTCACAACAGTCAGAATGGCCATCATTAAAAAGTCGACAGGGCTTCCCTGGTGGCGCAGTGGTTAAGAACCCACCTGCCAATGCAGGGGACACGGGTTCAATCCCTGGTCCGGGAAGATCCTACATGCCGCAGAGCAACTGAGCCCGTGCGCCCCAACTACTGAGTCCGCACCCTGCAACTACTGAAGCCTGCCAGCCTAGAGCCTGAGCTCCGCAGCAAGAGAAGCCACTGCACTGAGAAGCCTGCGTGTCACAACGAAGAGCAGCCCCTGCTCATCACAACTAGAGAAAGCCCGGGCCCAGCAACAAAGACCCAATGCAGCCAATAAAGAAAGAAAGAAAGAAAGAAAGAAAGAAAGAAAGAAAGAAAGAAAGAAAGAAAGAAAGAAAGAAAGAAAGAAAGAAAGAGAGAAAGAAATTTTAAAAATGGTGTTCTTCAAGGTTTAAAAAAAAAGAAAAAAAAGGCTACAAATAAGAAATGCTGGAGAGGGCCTGGAGAAAGGGAACCCTCCTACACTGGTGGTAGGAATGTAAATTGGTGCAGCTATTTTAGAAAACAGTATGGAGGTTTCTTAAAAAAACTAAAAATAGAGTTGCCATGTGACCCAGCAATCCCAGTCTGGGGCCTCTATCCAGAAAAAACTGCAATTTGAAAAGATACACGCACCCCAATGTTCACAGCAGCACTATCTACAGTAGCCAAGACATGCGAGCAACCTAATGTCCATCTACAGAGGAGCAGATAAAGATCTGCTACACGTATACAATAGAATACTTACTGGGCCGTGATAAAGAATGAAATAATGCCATTGGAAGCAACATGGATGGACCTGGAGATTATCATACTAAGTGAAATAAGTCAGGAAGAGGAAGACAAACACCATATGATGTTACTTACGTGTGGCATCTAAAATATGATACAAATGAACCTATTCACAAAACAGAGACAGACTCATAGACATAGAAAACAAATTTGTGGTTACCAAAGGGGAAAGTGGGTGGGGAAGAGATAACTCAGGAGTTTGGGATTAGCAGATACAAACTACTATATATGAAATAGATAAACAACAAGGTCTTACTGTATAACACAGGGAACCATATTCAATCTCCTGTAATAGAGTGGGAAGATAAGGGGTAGGGAAATAAAAGGAAATACAAAGGCCTCCAGGAATTTTGTAAAAGTATAAAGGAAGTCATAATCCTACACTTGTTCATTGATCCTGAGTTCATAATGATATAATGGTAATTAATATTTTATTTAAATATTAATGAAGGGGGCAGAGTCAAGATGACAGCCTGGGAAGACGCAGAGATCACATCTCCCCACAAATAGATCAGTTGCCAGATGCCAGCGGGGGACCTGAGACCCAAGCAGACTGCGGGAACCCCGCAGCAACCAGGTAGGACCTGGGGCAAGTCAGGGGGGCGGGGAAGGGGAAGCCACACTGGACCAGCGCCCCTGGGGGGTGGCTGGGGGAGGTCTGGAGGGACTGTTGAGGGCTGGGGAGATCAGGAAACTGCAACTGGGTTTCTCCCACCCAGGAGGCCAGGAGGCCTGCTGAGCTCCCCAGCTTGAGGGCCTGCTGGGCCCCCCAGCAGGGTCCTCCACCCTCCAAGGCCCCCGCTGGGCTGCCTGGGTCCTGGGGGTGTGCGAAGGAGGGAGGAGGGGTGAGGAGGTGGAGAGGCGGACAGTTGGTGTGGGGGCCTTGAGATTGGGGGATGGGGAGGCGAGAGAGCACTTTGCCTGCCCTCCTTGCCAGGGAGGCCGACTGGGCTCCCAGGCTTGGTCCTTTACGCTCCAGGCCCCCCTCCGGCACGAGGATCCTGGGGGGGTGGGGGGGTGGGGAGGCAGACAGTGGGGGTGGGAAGGGATCTCTCCAGGTCAGAAGAATAGGGGAGGCACCGCTGGGTATTTCTTCTGGGCGGGTCCTCCACCTTCCAAGGCTCCTCCAGGCCGTGGATCCTAGAAGTACAGGAGGGAAGCGGTGGGGGGAAAAGAAGAGCGACAGAAGAGGGGAGGGATGCTCTGGGATCAGAGGATCAGGGGAGGAGTGGAAGGCATTTCCGCTGCCCACTGGCCCAAGAAGCCTGCTGGGCTCCTGAGTCTGGTCCCTCGGTCTCTCTGGCTGAGTGGGTCGTACAAGCCTGGGAGGGAGGGAGGAGAGGAGAAGAGGAAGAGAGGCAGACAGCAGTGGGGGGGACCTTGCAGGACCAGAGGATCAGGGGTGGACACTGCGGGAAATCTCCCTACCCACTTGGCACCGGGAGGCCTGTTGCGCCCCCAGGCCTGGTCTTCGGTCCTCCAGGGGCCCTTCTTGGTCTCACTGGTCCTAGGGGTGTAGAAGGAAAGCAGGGAAGAAGAGGAGAGGCAGGCAGGGGAGGGGGCCTTCTGGGATTGGAGGATCAAGGGAGGCGGAGAAGGTATTTCCCCTGCCTACTAGCTCTGGGAAGCCTGCTAGGCTCACAGACCTGGTCTTTCACACTCCAGGCCCCCTCCAGCTGCTTGGGACCGAGGAGAGTGGGGGGTGGGGGAGAGGAAGAGAGGCAGACAGGAACCTTAGGAGACTGGGAGATCTGGGGAAGTGCCACAGGCGTTACCCTAGCCCAGTTGGCCCTGAGAAGCCTGTTGGGCATCAGAGTCTGGTCTCCTGCCTTTCACTGCCCCCTGCAGCTGTGAGGGTCCTAGGGGAATAGAAGAGAGGGGGCGAGGAAGAAGAGAACCCAAGGGGGAGCGACCCTCCAAGATTGGAGAACTAGGGGAGGTGCCTAGCATTTCTCCCACCAACTCGGGCCCAGGGAGCCCACTGGGTACCTTGACCTGGTCCTTTGCCCGCAGGACCAGAGGCATTCCTGGGCTCCTCTGCCTCATTGGGCCTAAGCCCCATTCCCCACCACCCCCAAGGCCTTTTCGAAGTGTAGGCCCTGCCCCCTGCCTAAATCCCCCCACCCCCGCCATCCCTTGTCTAAGCCCCACCCCCACAGCCAAGGCCTTTTCTGGCTTTTTGTTTTCTTTTTTTTTCTTTCCACCTCCTCACTTAGGCTATTGCAGTTGTTTTACCTTCCAGCTGTTGCTCCATTTTTTTTTAAATTTTTTCTAACACATCTGTTAGTTTCCTATTATCGTATTTTTTATCTTGCTATTGTTCTGCTGTTCTCCTACCTTTTCTTTAAAATTTTTTTCAATTTCCTGCTCCACATGGCTTGTGGGATCTTGATTCACAAGCCCAGGGTCAGGTCTGAGCTCCTGAGGTGGGAGCTCTGAGTCCAAAACATTGGACTAGCAGGGAAACCCAGTTTGCAGGGAATATTCATCTGAGTGAGGTCTCCCAGAGGTTCTCAACTCAACACGAAGACCCAGCTATACTCAACAGCCTACAAACTCCAGTGCTTGAAACCTCAGACCAAACACCCAGTGGGAGAGGAACACAATCCCACCCATCCAAAGTGGGGGAAAAATGAGGTGACCGAAACATATGTCACAGATGAAGGAACAAGGTAAAAATACACAAGACCAAATAAATGAAGAGGAAATAGGAAAATTGCCTGGAAAAGAATTCAGAGTAATGATAGTAAAGATGATCCAAAATCTTGATAACAAAATAGAGAAAATACAAGAAACAGTTCATAAGGACTCAGAAGAACTAAAGAACAAACAAACAGTAATAGATAACCAAATAACCGCAATTAAAAATACTCTAGATGCTACAAACAGCAGAATAACTGAGGCAGAAGAATGAATAAGTGAGTTGGAAGATAGAAAGGGGGAAGTAACTGCCACAGAGCAGGAAAAAGAAAAAAGAATAAAAAGAATGGAAGACAGTCTCCGAGACCTTGGTGACAACATTAAGCCCACCAACATTCGAACCATAGGCATCCCAGAAGAAAAACAAAGAAATGGTCTGAGAAAATATTTGAAGAGGTTATAGTGGAAAACTTCCCCAACATGGGAAAGGAAATAATTCATCAAGTCCAAGAAGTGCAGAGAGTCCCATATAGAATAAACCCAAGGAGAAATACACTCAGGCACATATTAATCAAACTAATGAAAATTAAACACAAAGAAAAAATATTAAAAGCAGCAAGAGAAAAGCAACAAATAACATATAAGGGAGAACGCAAAAGGATAACAGCTTATGTTTCTGCAGAAACTCTGCAGGCCAGAAGGGAGTGGCAGGATATATTGAAAGTCCTGAGAGAGAAAAACCTACAGGCAAGAATACTCTACCCAGCAAGAATCTCATTCAGATTCCATGGAGAAATCAAAAGCTTTACAGACAAGCAACAGCTAAGAGAATTCAGCACCACCAAACCAGCCTTACAACAATTGCTAAAGGAGCTTTTCTAAGCAGGAAATACAAGAGAAGGAACAGATCTACAAAAACAAACCCAAAACAATGAACAAAATGGGAACAGGAACATACATGTCAATAATCACATTAATTGTACATGGATTAAATGCTCCAACCAAAAGACATAAACTGGCTGAATGGATACAAAAACAAGACCCTTACATATGCTGCCTACAAGAAACCCACTTCAGACCAAGGGACATATATAGACTGAAAGTAAAGGGATGGAAAAAGATATTCCATGCAAATGGAAGTCAAAAGAAAGCTGGAGTAGCAATACTCATATCAGACACATTAGACTTTACAGTAAAGACTATTACAAGAGACAAGGAAGGACACTACATAATGATCAAGGGATCCATCCAAGAAGAACATAGAACAACTGTAAACATCTATGCACCCAACATAGGAGCACCTCAATACATAAGGCAAATGCTAACAGCCATAAAAGGGGAAATCGACAGTAACAGAATAATAGGAGGAGACTTGAACACCCCACTTACATCAATGGACAGATCATCCAAACAGAAAATAAATAAGGACATGCAACCTTTAAATGACACATTAGGCCATCTCGACTTAATGAATATTTATAGGACATTCCATCCCAAAACTACAGAATACACTTTCTTCTCAAGTGCACATGGAAAATTTTCTAGGGTACATCACATCTTGGGTCACAAATCAAGCCTCAGTAAATTCAAAAAAATTGAAATCGTATCAAGCATTTTCTCTGACCACAATGACATGAGACTACATATCAATTACAGGAAAAAAACTGTAAAAAATACAAACACATGGCGACTAAACAATATGCTATTAAACAACCAAGAAATCACTAAAGAAATCAAAGAGGAAATCAAAAACTACCTAGAAACAAATGACAATGAAAACACAACAACCCAAAACCTATGGGATGCAGCAAAAGCAGTTCTAAGAGGGAAGTTTATAGCAATAAAGTCCTACCTCAAGAAACAAGAAAAATATCAAAGAAACAACCTAACCTTAACACCTAAAACAATTACAGAAAGAACACAAAAACCCCAAAGTGAGCAGAAGGAAAGAAATCAGAAAGATCATATCAGAAATAAATGCAGAAGAAATGAAGGAAACAACATCAAAGATCAATAAAACTAAAAGCTGGTTCTTTGAGAAGATAACAAAATTGATAAACCATTAGCCAGACTCATCAGGAAAAAAAGGGAGAAGATTCAACATAGTTTTAGAAGTCTGAGCCACAGCAATCAGAGAAGACAAAGAAATAAAAGGAATCCAAATTGGAAAAGAAGAAGTCAAATTGTCACTCTTTGCAGATGACATGATGTTATATATAGAAAACCCTAAAGATGCTACCAGAAAAGTGCTAGCACTGATAGATGAATTTAGTAAAGTAGCAGGATACAAAATTAATGCACAGAAATCTCTTGCATTCCTATACACTAACAACGAAAGAGCAGAAAGAGAAATTAAGGAAACTCTCCCATTTACCATTGCAACCAAAAGAATAAAATACCTAGGAATAAATCTGCCTAAGGAGGCAAAAGATCTGTATGCAGAAAACTATAAGACACTGATGAAAGAAATCAAAGACGACACAAACAGATGGAGGGACATACCATGTTCTTGGATTGGAAGAATCAATATTGTGAAAATGACTATCTTACCCAAAACAATTTACAGATTCAACGCAATCCCGATCAAATTACCAACGGCCTTTTTCACAGAACTAGAACAAGAAATCTTACGATTTGTGTGGAAACACAAAAGACCCCGAATAGCCAAAGCAATCTTGAGAAGGAAAGACGGAGTTGGTGGAATTAGGCTTCCTGACTTCAAACTATACTACAAGGCCACCATGATCAAGACAGTGTGGTACTGGCACAAAAATAGAAAGTGAGATCAATAGAACAGAATAAAGAACTCAGAGGTAAACCCAAGCATATATGGGCAGCTTATCTTTGACAAAGGAGGCACGAATATACAATGGAAAAAAGACAGCCTCTTCAATAAGTGGTGCTGGGAAAATTGGACAGCAACATGTAAAAGAATGAAATTAGAACACTTCCTAACACCAGACACAAAAATAAACTCCAAATGGATTCAAGACCTACATGGAAGGCCAGACACTATCAAACTCCTAGAGGAAAACATAGGCAGAACACGCTATGACATCCATCAAAGCAAGATCCTTTCTGACCCACCTCCTAGAATCACGGAAATAAAATCAAGAATAAACCAATGGGACCTCATAAAACTTAAAAGCTTTGGCACAGCGAAAGAAACCATAAACAAGACTAAAAGGCAACCCTCAGAATGGGAAAAAATAGTTGCCTATGAAACAACGGACAAAGGATTAACCTCCAAAATATACAAGCAGCTCATGCAGCTTCATACCAAAAAAGCAAATAACCCAATCCACAAATGGGTGGAAGACCTAAATAGACATTTCTCCAAATAAGACAAACAGATGGCCAACAAACACATGAAAAGATGCTCAACATCACTAATCATTAGAGAAATGCAAGTCAAAGCCACAATGAGGTGTCACCTCACACCGTTCAGAATGGCCATCATCACAAAATCTGGAAACCACAAATGTTGGAGAGGGTGTGGAGAAAAGGGAACTCTCCTGCACTGTTGGTGGGATTGTAAGTTGGTACAACCACTATGGAAAACAATTTGCAGGTTCCTTAAAAAACTACAACTAGAACTACCATATGATCCAGTAATCCCACTCCTGAGCATATACCCAAAGAAAACCATAATCCCAAAAGAAACATGTACCATAATGTTTATTGCAGCACTATTTACAATAGCCAGGACATGGAAGCAACCTAAATGCCCATCAACAAATGAATGGATAAAGAAGATGTGGCATATATATACAATGGAATATTACTCAGCTATAAAAAGGGATGAGATGGAGCTCTATGTAATGAGGTGGATAGACCTAGAGTCTGTCATACAGAGTGAAGTAAGTCAGAAAGAGAAAGACAAATATTGTATGCTAACTCACATATACGGAATCTAAAAATGGTACTGATGATCTCAGTGACAAGAACAAGGACGCAGGTGCAGAGAATGGACTGGAGAACTCGAGGTTTGGGAGGGGCCGGGGGGTGAAGGGGAAGCTGAGACGAAGCAAGAGAGTAGCACAGACATATATATGCTACCAACTGTAAAGTAGATAGTCAGTGGGAAGCTGTTGTATAACAAAGGGAGTTCAACTCGAGGATGGAAGATGCCTTAGAGGACTGGGACAGGGAGGGTGGGGGGGACTCGAGGGAGGGTGGGGGAGGGAGTCAAGGGAGGGAGGGAATACGGGGATATGTGTATAAAAACAGATGATTGAACTTGGCATACCTCCCAAAAATAATAAATAAATAAATAAAATTTAAAAAAAAAGAAAAGATGACTAGCTACAAATTTCAATATAAATTATTAAATAAACAAAGAAAGTGAAGTGACTGATAAGGTGGTCAGGATAGGCTTCGTAAGAGCAGGAAGGATTAAAAAATAGACATGCATGAACCCACTGAAATAAAGTAGTTGTACAGGTTTGGAGCAACTAGCAACAGACTTTTAAGTAAAGAAAAGCAAGTCTGAGGACTGACTCCACCTGACTTCAAAACTTACTATAAAGCTGCAGTGATCAAGACAGTATGATATTCATAAAAGAATAAAAAAACAAATCTATGAAACAGAATACAGAGCCTAGAAATACTTACACAAACATAGACAATTAATCTTTGACAAAGGCAGCAAAGGACAGTAGAACAAGGATAGTCTTTTCAACAAATGATGCTGGAATAATTGGACATCCACACGCGAAAAAAAAAAAAATGAATCTACACACAGACTTTACACCTTCCGCAAACATTAACTCAAATGGATCACACTAAAATGCAAAACCACAGAACTCCCAGAAGATAACACAGAAGAAAATCTAGGTGACAAGTATGATGATGATATTTTAAATACAACACCAAAGTACAATCCATGAAAGAAATAATTGGTAAACTGGACTTCATGACAATTAAAAACTTCTGCTCTGCAAAAGACAATGTCAAGAGAAGGGAAAGACAAGCCACAGGTTACGAGAAAATATCTGCAAAAGGCATATCTGATAAAGGACTATCATTCAACATTTACAAAGAATTCTTAAAACAGCAATAAGAAAATGGAGAATCTAATTTTTAAAAATGGGCCAAAGGTCTTAACAGACACCTCACTAAAGAAGATATACACATGGCAAGTAAGCATATGAAAAGGTGTTCAATATCACATGTCATTAGGGAATTGAGATTTTTTTATAAATTTATTTATTTACTTATTTATTCTTGGCTGCATTGGGTCTTCGTTGCTGCGAGGGCTTTCTCTAGCTGTAGCAAGGGTGGGCTACTCTTTGTTGTGGTGCCCAGGCTTCTTATTTCAGTGGCTTCTCTTGTTGCAGAGCACTGGCCCTAGGTGCTTCAGTACTTGCGGCACATGGGCTCAGTAGTTGTGGCTGGCGGGCTCTAGAGTGCAGGCTCAGTGGTTGTGGCACATGGGCTTAGTTGCCCCGTGGCATGTGGGATCTTCCTGGACCAGGGATCAAACCCATGTCCCTTGCATTGGCAGGCAGACTCTTAACCACTGTGCCACCAGGGAAGTCCCAGGAATTGAGAATTAAAACAATGAGATACCACCACACACCTTTTAGGATGGCCAAAATCCAAAACACTGACAACAGCAAATACTGGAGAGGATGCAAAGCAACACAAATTCATACACTACTAGTGGGAATGCAAAATGAGGCAGCCACTTTGGAAGACCGTCTGGCAGTTTCCTACAAAACTAAACATACTCATCTCACACAATCCAGGAATCACTGTTCTTGGCATGTACTCAAATGCTGACATCTGTGTCCACATGAAAACCTGAACATGGAAACTTACGGGAACTTTATTTATAACTGCCAAAACTTGGACGCATTCAAGATGTCCTTTAGAAAGTGAATGGATAAATACACTGTGGTATAAACAGACAATGGAATATTATTCAGTGCTAAAAATGAGTTACCAATTCATGAAAAGACATGGAAGAAACTTAAACACATACTACTAAGTGAACTAAGCCAGTCTGAAAGGGCTGCCTACACACTGGATGATCCCTCCCAACTATCTGAATTCTGGAAAAGGCAAAACCATGGAGACATAAAAAAAATCAGTCGTTGACAGTATTGCAGGGAGGCAGAACACAGAGGGTTTTTAGGGTAGTGAAAACACCCTGTATGATACTACAATGGTGGATACATATCATTATATATTCATCTAAACACACAGAATGTGTAATACCAGGAATAACCCCTCATGTGAACTATGAACTCTGGATGATAAAGATGTGTCCATGTACCTAAATAGACATTTCTCCAAATGAGATATTCGGATGGCCAACAGGCACATGAAAAGATGCTCAATATCACTAATTATTAGAGAAATGCAAATCAAAAATACAATGAGGTAGCACCTCACAACAGTCAGAATGGCCATCATTAAAAAGTCGACAGGGCTTCCCTGGTGGCGCAGTGGTTAAGAACCCACCTGCCAATGCAGGGGACACGGGTTCAATCCCTGGTCCGGGAAGATCCTACATGCCGCAGAGCAACTGAGCCCGTGCGCCCCAACTACTGAGTCCGCACCCTGCAACTACTGAAGCCTGCCAGCCTAGAGCCTGAGCTCCGCAGCAAGAGAAGCCACTGCACTGAGAAGCCTGCGTGTCACAACGAAGAGCAGCCCCTGCTCATCACAACTAGAGAAAGCCCGGGCCCAGCAACAAAGACCCAATGCAGCCAATAAAGAAAGAAAGAAAGAAAGAAAGAAAGAAAGAAAGAAAGAAAGAAAGAAAGAAAGAAAGAAAGAAAGAAAGAAAGAGAGAAAGAAATTTTAAAAATGGTGTTCTTCAAGGTTTAAAAAAAAAGAAAAAAAAGGCTACAAATAAGAAATGCTGGAGAGGGCCTGGAGAAAAGGGAACCCTCCTACACTGGTGGTAGGAATGTAAATTGGTGCAGCTATTTTAGAAAACAGTATGGAGGTTTCTTAAAAAAACTAAAAATCGAGTTGCCATGTGACCCAGCAATCCCAGTCTGGGGCCTCTATCCAGAAAAAACTGCAATTTGAAAAGATACACGCACCCCAATGTTCACAGCAGCACTATCTACAGTAGCCAAGACATGCGAGCAACCTAATGTCCATCTACAGAGGAGCAGATAAAGATCTGCTACACGTATACAATAGAATACTTACTGGGCCGTGATAAAGAATGAAATAATGCCATTGGAAGCAACATGGATGGACCTGGAGATTATCATACTAAGTGAAATAAGTCAGGAAGAGGAAGACAAACACCATATGATGTTACTTACGTGTGGCATCTAAAATATGATACAAATGAACCTATTCACAAAACAGAGACAGACTCATAGACATAGAAAACAAATTTGTGGTTACCAAAGGGGAAAGTGGGTGGGGAAGAGATAACTCAGGAGTTTGGGATTAGCAGATACAAACTACTATATATGAAATAGATAAACAACAAGGTCTTACTGTATAACACAGGGAACCATATTCAATCTCCTGTAATAGAGTGGGAAGATAAGGGGTAGGGAAATAAAAGGAAATACAAAGGCCTCCAGGAATTTTGTAAAAGTATAAAGGAAGTCATAATCCTACACTTGTTCATTGATCCTGAGTTCATAATGATATAATGGTAATTAATATTTTATTTAAATATTAATGAAGGGGGCAGAGTCAAGATGACAGCCTGGGAAGACGCAGAGATCACATCTCCCCACAAATAGATCAGTTGCCAGATGCCAGCGGGGGACCTGAGACCCAAGCAGACTGCGGGAACCCCGCAGCAACCAGGTAGGACCTGGGGCAAGTCAGGGGGGCGGGGAAGGGGAAGCCACACTGGACCAGCGCCCCTGGGGGGTGGCTGGGGGAGGTCTGGAGGGACCGTTGAGGGCTGGGGAGATCAGGAAACTGCAACTGGGTTTCTCCCACCCAGGAGGCCAGGAGGCCTGCTGAGCTCCCCAGCTTGAGGGCCTGCTGGGCCCCCCAGCAGGGTCCTCCACCCTCCAAGGCCCCCGCTGGGCTGCCTGGGTCCTGGGGGTGTGCGAAGGAGGGAGGAGGGGTGAGGAGGTGGAGAGGCGGACAGTTGGTGTGGGGGCCTTGAGATTGGGGGATGGGGAGGCGAGAGGGCACTTTGCCTGCCCTCCTTGCCAGGGAGGCCGACTGGGCTCCCAGGCTTGGTCCTTTACGCTCCAGGCCCCCCTCCGGCACGAGGATCCTGGGGGGGTGGGGGGGTGGGGAGGCAGACAGTGGGGGTGGGAAGGGATCTCTCCAGGTCAGAAGAATAGGGGAGGGTATTTCTTCTGGGCGGGTCCTCCACCTTCCAAGGCTCCTCCAGGCCGTGGATCCTAGAAGTACAGGAGGGAAGCGGTGGGGGGAAAAGAAGAGCGACAGAAGAGGGGAGGGATGCTCTGGGATCAGAGGATCACGGGAGGAGTGGAAGGCATTTCCGCTGCCCACTGGCCCAAGAAGCCTGCTGGGCTCCTGAGTCTGGTCCCTCGGTCTCTCTGGCTGAGTGGGTCGTACAAGCCTGGGAGGGAGGGAGGAGAGGAGAAGAGGAAGAGAGGCAGACAGCAGTGGGGGGGACCTTGCAGGACCAGAGGATCAGGGGTGGACACTGCGGGAAATCTCCCTACCCACTTGGCACCGGGAGGCCTGTTGTGCCCCCAGGCCTGGTCTTCGGTCCTCCAGGGGCCCTTCTTGGTCTCACTGGTCCTAGGGGTGTAGAAGGAAAGCAGGGAAGAAGAGGAGAGGCAGGCAGGGGAGGGGGCCTTCTGGGATTGGAGGATCAAGGGAGGTGGAGAAGGTATTTCCCCTGCCTACTAGCTCTGGGAAGCCTGCTAGGCTCACAGACCTGGTCTTTCACACTCCAGGCCCCCTCCAGCTGCTTGGGACCGAGGAGAGTGGGGGTGGGGGAGAGGAAGAGAGGCAGACAGGAACCTTAGGAGACTGGGAGATCTGGGGAAGTGCCACAGGCGTTACCCTAGCCCAGTTGGCCCTGAGAAGCCTGTTGGGCATCAGAGTCTGGTCTCCTGCCTTTCACTGCCCCCTGCAGCTGTGAGGGTCCTAGGGGAATAGAAGAGAGGGGGCGAGGAAGAAGAGAACCCAAGGGGGAGCGACCCTCCAAGATTGGAGAACTAGGGGAGGTGCCTAGCATTTCTCCCACCAACTCGGGCCCAGGGAGCCCACTGGGTACCTTGACCTGGTCCTTTGCCCGCAGGACCAGAGGCATTCCTGGGCTCCTCTGCCTCATTGGGCCTAAGCCCCATTCCCCACCACCCCCAAGGCCTTTTCGAAGTGTAGGCCCTGCCCCCTGCCTAAATCCCCCCACCCCCGCCATCCCTTGTCTAAGCCCCACCCCCACAGCCAAGGCCTTTTCTGGCTTTTTGTTTTCTTTTTTTTTCTTTCCACCTCCTCACTTAGGCTATTGCAGTTGTTTCACCTTCCAGCTGTTGCTCCATTTTTTTTAAATTTTTTCTAACACATCTGTTAGTTTCCTATTATCGTATTTTTTATCTTGCTATTGTTCTGCTGTTCTCCTACCTTTTTTTTTAATTTTTTTTCAATTTCCTGCTCCACATGGCTTGTGGGATCTTGATTCACAAGCCCAGGGTCAGGTCTGAGCTCCTGAGGTGGGAGCTCTGAGTCCAAAACATTGGACTAGCAGGGAAACCCAGTTTGCAGGGAATATTCATCTGAGTGAGGTCTCCCAGAGGTTCTCAACTCAACACGAAGACCCAGCTATACTCAACAGCCTACAAACTCCAGTGCTTGAAACCTCAGACCAAACACCCAGTGGGAGAGGAACACAATCCCACCCATCCAAAGTGGGGGAAAAATGAGGTGACCGAAACATATGTCACAGATGAAGGAACAAGGTAAAAATACACAAGACCAAATAAATGAAGAGGAAATAGGAAAATTGCCTGGAAAAGAATTCAGAGTAATGATAGTAAAGATGATCCAAAATCTTGATAACAAAATAGAGAAAATACAAGAAACAGTTAATAAGGACTCAGAAGAACTAAAGAACAAACAAACAGTAATAGATAACCAAATAACCGCAATTAAAAATACTCTAGATGCTACAAACAGCAGAATAACTGAGGCAGAAGAATGAATAAGTGAGTTGGAAGATAGAAAGGGGGAAGTAACTGCCACAGAGCAGGAAAAAGAAAAAAGAATAAAAAGAATGGAAGACAGTCTCCGAGACCTTGGTGACAACATTAAGCCCACCAACATTCGAATCATAGGCATCCCAGAAGAAAAACAAAGAAATGGTCTGAGAAAATATTTGAAGAGGTTATAGTGGAAAACTTCCCCAACATGGGAAAGGAAATAATTCATCAAGTCCAAGAAGTGCAGAGAGTCCCATATAGAATAAACCCAAGGAGAAATACACTCAGGCACATATTAATCAAACTAATGAAAATTAAACACAAAGAAAAAATATTAAAAGCAGCAAGAGAAAAGCAACAAATAACATATAAGGGAGAACGCAAAAGGATAACAGCTTATGTTTCTGCAGAAACTCTGCAGGCCAGAAGGGAGTGGCAGGATATATTGAAAGTCCTGAGAGAGAAAAACCTACAGGCAAGAATACTCTACCCAGCAAGAATCTCATTCAGATTCCATGGAGAAATCAAAAGCTTTACAGACAAGCAACAGCTAAGAGAATTCAGCACCACCAAACCAGCCTTACAACAATTGCTAAAGCAGCTTTTCTAAGCAGGAAATACAAGAGAAGGAACAGATCTACAAAAACAAACCCAAAACAATGAACAAAATGGGAACAGGAACATACATGTCAATAATCACATTAATTGTACATGGATTAAATGCTCCAACCAAAAGACATAAACTGGCTGAATGGATACAAAAACAAGACCCTTACATATGCTGCCTACAAGAAACCCACTTCAGACCAAGGGACATATATAGACTGAAAGTAAAGGGATGGAAAAAGATATTCCATGCAAATGGAAGTCAAAAGAAAGCTGGAGTAGCAATACTCATATCAGACACATTAGACTTTACAGTAAAGACTATTACAAGAGACAAGGAAGGACACTACATAATGATCAAGGGATCCATCCAAGAAGAACATAGAACAACTGTAAACATCTATGCACCCAACATAGGAGCACCTCAATACATAAGGCAAATGCTAACAGCCATAAAAGGGGAAATCGACAGTAACAGAATAATAGGAGGAGACTTGAACACCCCACTTACATCAATGGACAGATCATCCAAACAGAAAATAAATAAGGACATGCAACCTTTAAATGACACATTAGGCCATCTCGACTTAATGAATATTTATAGGACATTCCATCCCAAAACTACAGAATACACTTTCTTCTCAAGTGCACATGGAAAATTTTCTAGGGTACATCACATCTTGGGTCACAAATCAAGCCTCAGTAAATTCAAAAAAATTGAAATCGTATCAAGCATTTTCTCTGACCACAATGACATGAGACTACATATCAATTACAGGAAAAACACTGTAAAAAATACAAACACATGGCGACTAAACAATATGCTATTAAACAACCAAGAAATCACTAAAGAAATCAAAGAGGAAATCAAAAACTACCTAGAAACAAATGACAATGAAAACACAACAACCCAAAATCTATGGGATGCAGCAAAAGCAGTTCTAAGAGGGAAGTTTATAGCAATAAAGTCCTACCTCAAGAAACAAGAAAAATATCAAAGAAACAACCTAACCTTAACACCTAAAACAATTACAGAAAGAACACAAAAACCCCAAAGTGAGCAGAAGGAAAGAAATCAGAAAGATCATATCAGAAATAAATGCAGAAGAAATGAAGGAAACAATATCAAAGATCAATAAAACTAAAAGCTGGTTCTTTGAGAAGATAACAAAATTGATAAACCATTAGCCAGACTCATCAGGAAAAAAAGGGAGAAGATTCAACATAGTTTTAGAAGTCTGAGCCACAGCAATCAGAGAAGACAAAGAAATAAAAGGAATCCAAATTGGAAAAGAAGAAGTCAAATTGTCACTCTTTGCAGATGACATGATATTATATATAGAAAACCCTAAAGATGCTACCAGAAAAGTGCTAGCACTGATAGATGAATTTAGTAAAGTAGCAGGATACAAAATTAATGCACAGAAATCTCTTGCATTCCTATACACTAACAACGAAAGAGCAGAAAGAGAAATTAAGGAAACTCTCCCATTTACCATTGCAACCAAAAGAATAAAATACCTAGGAATAAATCTGCCTAAGGAGGCAAAAGATCTGTATGCAGAAAACTATAAGACACTGATGAAAGAAATCAAAGACGACACAAACAGATGGAGGGACATACCATGTTCTTGGATTGGAAGAATCAATATTGTGAAAATGACTATCTTACCCAAAACAATTTACAGATTCAACGCAATCCCGATCAAATTACCAATGGCCTTTTTCACAGAACTAGAACAAGAAATCTTACGATTTGTATGGAAACACAAAAGACCCCGAATAGCCAAAGCAATCTTGAGAAGGAAAGACGGAGTTGGTGGAATTAGGCTTCCTGACTTCAAACTATACTACAAGGCCACCATGATCAAGACAGTGTGGTACTGGCACAAAAATAGAAAGTGAGATCAATAGAACAGAATAAAGAACTCAGAGGTAAACCCAAGCATATATGGGCAGCTTATCTTTGACAAAGGAGGCACGAATATACAATGGAAAAAAGACAGCCTCTTCAATAAGTGGTGCTGGGAAAATTGGACAGCAACATGTAAAAGAATGAAATTAGAACACTTCCTAACACCAGACACAAAAATAAACTCCAAATGGATTCAAGACCTACATGGAAGGCCAGACACTATCAAACTCCTAGAGGAAAACATAGGCAGAACACGCTATGACATCCATCAAAGCAAGATCCTTTCTGACCCACCTCCTAGAATCACGGAAATAAAATCAAGAATAAACCAATGGGACCTCATAAAACTTAAAAGCTTTGGCACAGCGAAAGAAACCATAAACAAGACTAAAAGGCAACCCTCAGAATGGGAAAAAATAGTTGCCTATGAAACAACAGACAAAGGATTAACCTCCAAAATATACAAGCAGCTCATGCAGCTTCATACCAAAAAAGCAAATAACCCAATCCACAAATGGGCGGAAGACCTAAATAGACATTTCTCCAAAGAAGACAAACAGATGGCCAACAAACACATGAAAAGATGCTCAACATCACTAATCATTAGAGAAATGCAAGTCAAAGCCACAATGAGGAGTCACCTCACACCGCTCAGAATGGCCATCATCACAAAATCTGGAAACCACAAATGTTGGAGAGGGTGTGGAGAAAAGGGAACTCTCCTGCACTGTTGGTGGGATTGTAAGTTGGTACAACCACTATGGAAAACAATTTGCAGGTTCCTTAAAAAACTACAACTAGAACTACCATATGATCCAGTAATCCCACTCCTGAGCATATACCCAAAGAAAACCATAATCCCAAAAGAAACATGTACCATAATGTTTATTGCAGCACTATTTACAATAGCCAGGACATGGAAGCAACCTAAATGCCCATCAACAAATGAATGGATAAAGAAGATGTGGCATATATATACAATGGAATATTACTCAGCTATAAAAAGGGATGAGATGGAGCTCTATGTAATGAGGTGGATAGACCTAGAGTCTGTCATACAGAGTGAAGTAAGTCAGAAAGAGAAAGACAAATATTGTATGCTAACTCACATATACGGAATCTAAAAATGGTACTGATGATCTCAGTGACAAGAACAAGGACGCAGGTGCAGAGAATGGACTGGAGAACTCGAGGTTTGGGAGGGGCCGGGGGGTGAAGGGGAAGCTGAGACGAAGCAAGAGAGTAGCACAGACATATATATGCTACCAACTGTAAAGTAGATAGTCAGTGGGAAGCTGTTGTATAACAAAGGGAGTTCAACTCGAGGATGGAAGATGCCTTAGAGGACTGGGACAGGGAGGGTGGGGGGGACTCGAGGGAGGGTGGGGGAGGGAGTCAAGGGAGGGAGGGAATACGGGGATATGTGTATAAAAACAGATGATTGAACTTGGTATACCTCCCAAAAATAATAAATAAATAAATAAAATTTAAAAAAAAAGAAAAGATGACTAGCTACAAATTTCAATATAAATTATTAAATAAACAAAGAAAGTGAAGTGACTGATAAGGTGGTCAGGATAGGCTTCGTAAGAGCAGGAAGGATTAAAAAATAGACATGCATGAACCCACTGAAATAAAGTAGTTGTACAGGTTTGGAGCAACTAGCAACAGACTTTTAAGTAAAGAAAAGCAAGTCTGAGGACTGACTCCACCTGACTTCAAAACTTACTATAAAGCTGCAGTGATCAAGACAGTATGATATTCATAAAAGAATAAAAAAACAAATCTATGAAACAGAATACAGAGCCTAGAAATACTTACACAAACATAGACAATTAATCTTTGACAAAGGCAGCAAAGGACAGTAGAACAAGGATAGTCTTTTCAACAAATGATGCTGGAATAATTGGACATCCACACGCGAAAAAAAAAAAATGAATCTACACACAGACTTTACACCTTCCGCAAACATTAACTCAAATGGATCACACTAAAATGCAAAACCACAGAACTCCCAGAAGATAACACAGAAGAAAATCTAGGTGACAAGTATGATGATGATATTTTAAATACAACACCAAAGTACAATCCATGAAAGAAAGAATTGGTAAACTGGACTTCATGACAATTAAAAACTTCTGCTCTGCAAAAGACAATGTCAAGAGAAGGGAAAGACAAGCCACAGGTTACGAGAAAATATCTGCAAAAGGCATATCTGATAAAGGACTATCATTCAACATTTACAAAGAATTCTTAAAACAGCAATAAGAAAATGGAGAATCTAATTTTTAAAAATGGGCCAAAGGTCTTAACAGACACCTCACTAAAGAAGATATACACATGGCAAGTAAGCATATGAAAAGGTGTTCAATATCACATGTCATTAGGGAATTGAGATTTTTTTATAAATTTATTTATTTACTTATTTATTCTTGGCTGCATTGGGTCTTCGTTGCTGCGAGGGCTTTCTCTAGCTGTAGCAAGGGTGGGCTACTCTTTGTTGTGGTGCCCAGGCTTCTTATTTCAGTGGCTTCTCTTGTTGCAGAGCACTGGCCCTAGGTGCTTCAGTACTTGCGGCACATGGGCTCAGTAGTTGTGGCTGGCGGGCTCTAGAGTGCAGGCTCAGTGGTTGTGGCACATGGGCTTAGTTGCCCCGTGGCATGTGGGATCTTCCTGGACCAGGGATCAAACCCATGTCCCTTGCATTGGCAGGCAGACTCTTAACCACTGTGCCACCAGGGAAGTCCCAGGAATTGAGAATTAAAACAATGAGATACCACCACACACCTTTTAGGATGGCCAAAATCCAAAACACTGACAACAGCAAATACTGGAGAGGATGCAAAGCAACACAAATTCATACACTACTAGTGGGAATGCAAAATGAGGCAGCCACTTTGGAAGACCGTCTGGCAGTTTCCTACAAAACTAAACATACTCATCTCACACAATCCAGGAATCACTGTTCTTGGCATGTACTCAAATGCTGACATCTATGTCCACATGAAAACCTGAACATGGAAACTTACGGGAACTTTATTTATAACTGCCAAAACTTGGACGCATTCAAGATGTCCTTTAGAAAGTGAATGGATAAATACACTGTGGTATAAACAGACAATGGAATATTATTCAGTGCTAAAAATGAGTTACCAATTCATGAAAAGACATGGAAGAAACTTAAACACATACTACTAAGTGAACTAAGCCAGTCTGAAAGGGCTGCCTACACACTGGATGATCCCTCCCAACTATCTGAATTCTGGAAAAGGCAAAACCATGGAGACATAAAAAAAATCAGTCGTTGACAGTATTGCAGGGAGGCAGAACACAGAGGGTTTTTAGGGTAGTGAAAACACCCTGTATGATACTACAATGGTGGATACATATCATTATATATTCATCTAAACACACAGAATGTGTAATACCAGGAATAACCCCTCATGTGAACTATGAACTCTGGATGATAAAGATGTGTCCATGTACCTAAATAGACATTTCTCCAAATGAGATATTCGGATGGCCAACAGGCACATGAAAAGATGCTCAATATCACTAATTATTAGAGAAATGCAAATCAAAAATACAATGAGGTAGCACCTCACAACAGTCAGAATGGCCATCATTAAAAAGTCGACAGGGCTTCCCTGGTGGCGCAGTGGTTAAGAACCCACCTGCCAATGCAGGGGACACGGGTTCAATCCCTGGTCCGGGAAGATCCTACATGCCGCAGAGCAACTGAGCCCGTGCGCCCCAACTACTGAGTCCGCACCCTGCAACTACTGAAGCCTGCCAGCCTAGAGCCTGAGCTCCGCAGCAAGAGAAGCCACTGCACTGAGAAGCCTGCGTGTCACAACGAAGAGCAGCCCCTGCTCATCACAACTAGAGAAAGCCCGGGCCCAGCAACAAAGACCCAATGCAGCCAATAAAGAAAGAAAGAAAGAAAGAAAGAAAGAAAGAAAGAAAGAAAGAAAGAAAGAAAGAAAGAGAGAAAGAAATTTTAAAAATGGTGTTCTTCAAGGTTTAAAAAAAAAGAAAAAAAAGGCTACAAATAAGAAATGCTGGAGAGGGCCTGGAGAAAAGGGAACCCTCCTACACTGGTGGTAGGAATGTAAATTGGTGCAGCTATTTTAGAAAACAGTATGGAGGTTTCTTAAAAAAACTAAAAATCGAGTTGCCATGTGACCCAGCAATCCCAGTCTGGGGCCTCTATCCAGAAAAAACTGCAATTTGAAAAGATACACGCACCCCAATGTTCACAGCAGCACTATCTACAGTAGCCAAGACATGCGAGCAACCTAATGTCCATCTACAGAGGAGCAGATAAAGATCTGCTACACGTATACAATAGAATACTTACTGGGCCGTGATAAAGAATGAAATAATGCCATTGGAAGCAACATGGATGGACCTGGAGATTATCATACTAAGTGAAATAAGTCAGGAAGAGGAAGACAAACACCATATGATGTTACTTACGTGTGGCATCTAAAATATGATACAAATGAACCTATTCACAAAACAGAGACAGACTCATAGACATAGAAAACAAATTTGTGGTTACCAAAGGGGAAAGTGGGTGGGGAAGAGATAACTCAGGAGTTTGGGATTAGCAGATACAAACTACTATATATGAAATAGATAAACAACAAGGTCTTACTGTATAACACAGGGAACCATATTCAATCTCCTGTAATAGAGTGGGAAGATAAGGGGTAGGGAAATAAAAGGAAATACAAAGGCCTCCAGGAATTTTGTAAAAGTATAAAGGAAGTCATAATCCTACACTTGTTCATTGATCCTGAGTTCATAATGATATAATGGTAATTAATATTTTATTTAAATATTAATGAAGGGGGCAGAGTCAAGATGACAGCCTGGGAAGACGCAGAGATCACATCTCCCCACAAATAGATCAGTTGCCAGATGCCAGCGGGGGACCTGAGACCCAAGCAGACTGCGGGAACCCCGCAGCAACCAGGTAGGACCTGGGGCAAGTCAGGGGGGCGGGGAAGGGGAAGCCACACTGGACCAGCGCCCCTGGGGGGTGGCTGGGGGAGGTCTGGAGGGACCGTTGAGGGCTGGGGAGATCAGGAAACTGCAACTGGGTTTCTCCCACCCAGGAGGCCAGGAGGCCTGCTGAGCTCCCCAGCTTGAGGGCCTGCTGGGCCCCCCAGCAGGGTCCTCCACCCTCCAAGGCCCCCGCTGGGCTGCCTGGGTCCTGGGGGTGTGCGAAGGAGGGAGGAGGGGTGAGGAGGTGGAGAGGCGGACAGTTGGTGTGGGGGCCTTGAGATTGGGGGATGGGGAGGCGAGAGGGCACTTTGCCTGCCCTCCTTGCCAGGGAGGCCGACTGGGCTCCCAGGCTTGGTCCTTTACGCTCCAGGCCCCCCTCCGGCACGAGGATCCTGGGGGGGTGGGGGGGTGGGGAGGCAGACAGTGGGGGTGGGAAGGGATCTCTCCAGGTCAGAAGAATAGGGGAGGCACCGCTGGGTATTTCTTCTGGGCGGGTCCTCCACCTTCCAAGGCTCCTCCAGGCCGTGGATCCTAGAAGTACAGGAGGGAAGCGGTGGGGGGAAAAGAAGAGCGACAGAAGAGGGGAGGGATGCTCTGGGATCAGAGGATCAGGGGAGGAGTGGAAGGCATTTCCGCTGCCCACTGGCCCAAGAAGCCTGCTGGGCTCCTGAGTCTGGTCCCTCGGTCTCTCTGGCTGAGTGGGTCGTACAAGCCTGGGAGGGAGGGAGGAGAGGAGAAGAGGAAGAGAGGCAGACAGCAGTGGGGGGGACCTTGCAGGACCAGAGGATCAGGGGTGGACACTGCGGGAAATCTCCCTACCCACTTGGCACCGGGAGGCCTGTTGCGCCCCCAGGCCTGGTCTTCGGTCCTCCAGGGGCCCTTCTTGGTCTCACTGGTCCTAGGGGTGTAGAAGGAAAGCAGGGAAGAAGAGGAGAGGCAGGCAGGGGAGGGGGCCTTCTGGGATTGGAGGATCAAGGGAGGTGGAGAAGGTATTTCCCCTGCCTACTAGCTCTGGGAAGCCTGCTAGGCTCACAGACCTGGTCTTTCACACTCCAGGCCCCCTCCAGCTGCTTGGGACCGAGGAGAGTGGGGGTGGGGGAGAGGAAGAGAGGCAGACAGGAACCTTAGGAGACTGGGAGATCTGGGGAAGTGCCACAGGCGTTACCCTAGCCCAGTTGGCCCTGAGAAGCCTGTTGGGCATCAGAGTCTGGTCTCCTGCCTTTCACTGCCCCCTGCAGCTGTGAGGGTCCTAGGGGAATAGAAGAGAGGGGGCGAGGAAGAAGAGAACCCAAGGGGGAGCGACCCTCCAAGATTGGAGAACTAGGGGAGGTGCCTAGCATTTCTCCCACCAACTCGGGCCCAGGGAGCCCACTGGGTACCTTGACCTGGTCCTTTGCCCGCAGGACCAGAGGCATTCCTGGGCTCCTCTGCCTCATTGGGCCTAAGCCCCATTCCCCACCACCCCCAAGGCCTTTTCGAAGTGTAGGCCCTGCCCCCTGCCTAAATCCCCCCACCCCCGCCATCCCTTGTCTAAGCCCCACCCCCACAGCCAAGGCCTTTTCTGGCTTTTTGTTTTCTTTTTTTTTCTTTCCACCTCCTCACTTAGGCTATTGCAGTTGTTTCACCTTCCAGCTGTTGCTCCATTTTTTTTAAATTTTTTCTAACACATCTGTTAGTTTCCTATTATCGTATTTTTTATCTTGCTATTGTTCTGCTGTTCTCCTACCTTTTTTTTTAATTTTTTTTCAATTTCCTGCTCCACATGGCTTGTGGGATCTTGATTCACAAGCCCAGGGTCAGGTCTGAGCTCCTGAGGTGGGAGCTCTGAGTCCAAAACATTGGACTAGCAGGGAAACCCAGTTTGCAGGGAATATTCATCTGAGTGAGGTCTCCCAGAGGTTCTCAACTCAACACGAAGACCCAGCTATACTCAACAGCCTACAAACTCCAGTGCTTGAAACCTCAGACCAAACACCCAGTGGGAGAGGAACACAATCCCACCCATCCAAAGTGGGGGAAAAATGAGGTGACCGAAACATATGTCACAGATGAAGGAACAAGGTAAAAATACACAAGACCAAATAAATGAAGAGGAAATAGGAAAATTGCCTGGAAAAGAATTCAGAGTAATGATAGTAAAGATGATCCAAAATCTTGATAACAAAATAGAGAAAATACAAGAAACAGTTAATAAGGACTCAGAAGAACTAAAGAACAAACAAACAGTAATAGATAACCAAATAACCGCAATTAAAAATACTCTAGATGCTACAAACAGCAGAATAACTGAGGCAGAAGAATGAATAAGTGAGTTGGAAGATAGAAAGGGGGAAGTAACTGCCACAGAGCAGGAAAAAGAAAAAAGAATAAAAAGAATGGAAGACAGTCTCCGAGACCTTGGTGACAACATTAAGCCCACCAACATTCGAATCATAGGCATCCCAGAAGAAAAACAAAGAAATGGTCTGAGAAAATATTTGAAGAGGTTATAGTGGAAAACTTCCCCAACATGGGAAAGGAAATAATTCATCAAGTCCAAGAAGTGCAGAGAGTCCCATATAGAATAAACCCAAGGAGAAATACACTCAGGCACATATTAATCAAACTAATGAAAATTAAACACAAAGAAAAAATATTAAAAGCAGCAAGAGAAAAGCAACAAATAACATATAAGGGAGAACGCAAAAGGATAACAGCTTATGTTTCTGCAGAAACTCTGCAGGCCAGAAGGGAGTGGCAGGATATATTGAAAGTCCTGAGAGAGAAAAACCTACAGGCAAGAATACTCTACCCAGCAAGAATCTCATTCAGATTCCATGGAGAAATCAAAAGCTTTACAGACAAGCAACAGCTAAGAGAATTCAGCACCACCAAACCAGCCTTACAACAATTGCTAAAGGAGCTTTTCTAAGCAGGAAATACAAGAGAAGGAACAGATCTACAAAAACAAACCCAAAACAATGAACAAAATGGGAACAGGAACATACATGTCAATAATCACATTAATTGTACATGGATTAAATGCTCCAACCAAAAGACATAAACTGGCTGAATGGATACAAAAACAAGACCCTTACATATGCTGCCTACAAGAAACCCACTTCAGACCAAGGGACATATATAGACTGAAAGTAAAGGGATGGAAAAAGATATTCCATGCAAATGGAAGTCAAAAGAAAGCTGGAATAGCAATACTCATATCAGACACATTAGACTTTACAGTAAAGACTATTACAAGAGACAAGGAAGGACACTACATAATGATCAAGGGATCCATCCAAGAAGAACATAGAACAACTGTAAACATCTATGCACCCAACATAGGAGCACCTCAATACATAAGGCAAATGCTAACAGCCATAAAAGGGGAAATCGACAGTAACAGAATAATAGGAGGAGACTTGAACACCCCACTTACATCAATGGACAGATCATCCAAACAGAAAATAAATAAGGACATGCAACCTTTAAATGACACATTAGGCCATCTCGACTTAATGAATATTTATAGGACATTCCATCCCAAAACTACAGAATACACTTTCTTCTCAAGTGCACATGGAAAATTTTCTAGGGTACATCACATCTTGGGTCACAAATCAAGCCTCAGTAAATTCAAAAAAATTGAAATCGTATCAAGCATTTTCTCTGACCACAATGACATGAGACTACATATCAATTACAGGAAAAACACTGTAAAAAATACAAACACATGGCGACTAAACAATATGCTATTAAACAACCAAGAAATCACTAAAGAAATCAAAGAGGAAATCAAAAACTACCTAGAAACAAATGACAATGAAAACACAACAACCCAAAATCTATGGGATGCAGCAAAAGCAGTTCTAAGAGGGAAGTTTATAGCAATAAAGTCCTACCTCAAGAAACAAGAAAAATATCAAAGAAACAACCTAACCTTAACACCTAAAACAATTACAGAAAGAACACAAAAACCCCAAAGTGAGCAGAAGGAAAGAAATCAGAAAGATCATATCAGAAATAAATGCAGAAGAAATGAAGGAAACAATATCAAAGATCAATAAAACTAAAAGCTGGTTCTTTGAGAAGATAACAAAATTGATAAACCATTAGCCAGACTCATCAGGAAAAAAAGGGAGAAGATTCAACATAGTTTTAGAAGTCTGAGCCACAGCAATCAGAGAAGACAAAGAAATAAAAGGAATCCAAATTGGAAAAGAAGAAGTCAAATTGTCACTCTTTGCAGATGACATGATATTATATATAGAAAACCCTAAAGATGCTACCAGAAAAGTGCTAGCACTGATAGATGAATTTAGTAAAGTAGCAGGATACAAAATTAATGCACAGAAATCTCTTGCATTCCTATACACTAACAACGAAAGAGCAGAAAGAGAAATTAAGGAAACTCTCCCATTTACCATTGCAACCAAAAGAATAAAATACCTAGGAATAAATCTGCCTAAGGAGGCAAAAGATCTGTATGCAGAAAACTATAAGACACTGATGAAAGAAATCAAAGACGACACAAACAGATGGAGGGACATACCATGTTCTTGGATTGGAAGAATCAATATTGTGAAAATGACTATCTTACCCAAAACAATTCACAGATTCAACGCAATCCCGATCAAATTACCAATGGCCTTTTTCACAGAACTAGAACAAGAAATCTTACGATTTGTATGGAAACACAAAAGACCCCGAATAGCCAAAGCAATCTTGAGAAGGAAAGACGGAGTTGGTGGAATTAGGCTTCCTGACTTCAAACTATACTACAAGGCCACCATGATCAAGACAGTGTGGTACTGGCACAAAAATAGAAAGTGAGATCAATAGAACAGAATAAAGAACTCAGAGGTAAACCCAAGCATATATGGGCAGCTTATCTTTGACAAAGGAGGCACGAATATACAATGGAAAAAAGACAGCCTCTTCAATAAGTGGTGCTGGGAAAATTGGACAGCAACATGTAAAAGAATGAAATTAGAACACTTCCTAACACCAGACACAAAAATAAACTCCAAATGGATTCAAGACCTACATGGAAGGCCAGACACTATCAAACTCCTAGAGGAAAACATAGGCAGAACACGCTATGACATCCATCAAAGCAAGATCCTTTCTGACCCACCTCCTAGAATCACGGAAATAAAATCAAGAATAAACCAATGGGACCTCATAAAACTTAAAAGCTTTGGCACAGCGAAAGAAACCATAAACAAGACTAAAAGGCAACCCTCAGAATGGGAAAAAATAGTTGCCTATGAAACAACGGACAAAGGATTAACCTCCAAAATATACAAGCAGCTCATGCAGCTTCATACCAAAAAAGCAAATAACCCAATCCACAAATGGGCGGAAGACCTAAATAGACATTTCTCCAAAGAAGACAAACAGATGGCCAACAAACACATGAAAAGATGCTCAACATCACTAATCATTAGAGAAATGCAAGTCAAAGCCACAATGAGGAGTCACCTCACACCGTTCAGAATGGCCATCATCACAAAATCTGGAAACCACAAATGTTGGAGAGGGTGTGGAGAAAAGGGAACTCTCCTGCACTGTTGGTGGGATTGTAAGTTGGTACAACCACTATGGAAAACAATTTGCAGGTTCCTTAAAAAACTACAACTAGAACTACCATATGATCCAGTAATCCCACTCCTGAGCATATACCCAAAGAAAACCATAATCCCAAAAGAAACATGTACCATAATGTTTATTGCAGCACTATTTACAATAGCCAGGACATGGAAGCAACCTAAATGCCCATCAACAAATGAATGGATAAAGAAGATGTGGCATATATATACAATGGAATATTACTCAGCTATAAAAAGGGATGAGATGGAGCTCTATGTAATGAGGTGGATAGACCTAGAGTCTGTCATACAGAGTGAAGTAAGTCAGAAAGAGAAAGACAAATATTGTATGCTAACTCACATATACGGAATCTAAAAATGGTACTGATGATCTCAGTGACAAGAACAAGGACGCAGGTGCAGAGAATGGACTGGAGAACTCGAGGTTTGGGAGGGGCCGGGGGGTGAAGGGGAAGCTGAGACGAAGCAAGAGAGTAGCACAGACATATATATGCTACCAACTGTAAAGTAGATAGTCAGTGGGAAGCTGTTGTATAACAAAGGGAGTTCAACTCGAGGATGGAAGATGCCTTAGAGGACTGGGACAGGGAGGGTGGGGGGGACTCGAGGGAGGGTGGGGGAGGGAGTCAAGGGAGGGAGGGAATACGGGGATATGTGTATAAAAACAGATGATTGAACTTGGTATACCTCCCAAAAATAATAAATAAATAAATAAAATTTAAAAAAAAAGAAAAGATGACTAGCTACAAATTTCAATATAAATTATTAAATAAACAAAGAAAGTGAAGTGACTGATAAGGTGGTCAGGATAGGCTTCGTAAGAGCAGGAAGGATTAAAAAATAGACATGCATGAACCCACTGAAATAAAGTAGTTGTACAGGTTTGGAGCAACTAGCAACAGACTTTTAAGTAAAGAAAAGCAAGTCTGAGGACTGACTCCACCTGACTTCAAAACTTACTATAAAGCTGCAGTGATCAAGACAGTATGATATTCATAAAAGAATAAAAAAACAAATCTATGAAACAGAATACAGAGCCTAGAAATACTTACACAAACATAGACAATTAATCTTTGACAAAGGCAGCAAAGGACAGTAGAACAAGGATAGTCTTTTCAACAAATGATGCTGGAATAATTGGACATCCACACGCGAAAAAAAAAAAAATGAATCTAGACACAGACTTTACACCTTCCGCAAACATTAACTCAAATGGATCACACTAAAATGCAAAACCACAGAACTCCCAGAAGATAACACAGAAGAAAATCTAGGTGACAAGTATGATGATGATATTTTAAATACAACACCAAAGTACAATCCATGAAAGAAATAATTGGTAAACTGGACTTCATGACAATTAAAAACTTCTGCTCTGCAAAAGACAATGTCAAGAGAAGGGAAAGACAAGCCACAGGTTACGAGAAAATATCTGCAAAAGGCATATCTGATAAAGGACTATCATTCAACATTTACAAAGAATTCTTAAAACAGCAATAAGAAAATGGAGAATCTAATTTTTAAAAATGGGCCAAAGGTCTTAACAGACACCTCACTAAAGAAGATATACACATGGCAAGTAAGCATATGAAAAGGTGTTCAATATCACATGTCATTAGGGAATTGAGATTTTTTTATAAATTTATTTATTTACTTATTTATTCTTGGCTGCATTGGGTCTTCGTTGCTGCGAGGGCTTTCTCTAGCTGTAGCAAGGGTGGGCTACTCTTTGTTGTGGTGCCCAGGCTTCTTATTTCAGTGGCTTCTCTTGTTGCAGAGCACTGGCCCTAGGTGCTTCAGTACTTGCAGCACATGGGCTCAGTAGTTGTGGCTGGCGGGCTCTAGAGTGCAGGCTCAGTGGTTGTGGCACATGGGCTTAGTTGCCCCGTGGCATGTGGGATCTTCCTGGACCAGGGATCAAACCCATGTCCCTTGCATTGGCAGGCAGACTCTTAACCACTGTGCCACCAGGGAAGTCCCAGGAATTGAGAATTAAAACAATGAGATACCACCACACACCTTTTAGGATGGCCAAAATCCAAAACACTGACAACAGCAAATACTGGAGAGGATGCAAAGCAACACAAATTCATACACTACTAGTGGGAATGCAAAATGAGGCAGCCACTTTGGAAGACCGTCTGGCAGTTTCCTACAAAACTAAACATACTCATCTCACACAATCCAGGAATCACTGTTCTTGGCATGTACTCAAATGCTGACATCTATGTCCACATGAAAACCTGAACATGGAAACTTACGGGAACTTTATTTATAACTGCCAAAACTTGGACGCATTCAAGATGTCCTTTAGAAAGTGAATGGATAAATACACTGTGGTATAAACAGACAATGGAATATTATTCAGTGCTAAAAATGAGTTACCAATTCATGAAAAGACATGGAAGAAACTTAAACACATACTACTAAGTGAACTAAGCCAGTCTGAAAGGGCTGCCTACACACTGGATGATCCCTCCCAACTATCTGAATTCTGGAAAAGGCAAAACCATGGAGACATAAAAAAAATCAGTCGTTGACAGTATTGCAGGGAGGCAGAACACAGAGGGTTTTTAGGGTAGTGAAAACACCCTGTATGATACTACAATGGTGGATACATATCATTATATATTCATCTAAACACACAGAATGTGTAATACCAGGAATAACCCCTCATGTGAACTATGAACTCTGGATGATAAAGATGTGTCCATGTACCTAAATAGACATTTCTCCAAATGAGATATTCGGATGGCCAACAGGCACATGAAAAGATGCTCAATATCACTAATTATTAGAGAAATGCAAATCAAAAATACAATGAGGTAGCACCTCACAACAGTCAGAATGGCCATCATTAAAAAGTCGACAGGGCTTCCCTGGTGGCGCAGTGGTTAAGAAGCCACCTGCCAATGCAGGGGACACGGGTTCAATCCCTGGTCCGGGAAGATCCTACATGCCGCAGAGCAACTGAGCCCGTGCGCCCCAACTACTGAGTCCGCACCCTGCAACTACTGAAGCCTGCCAGCCTAGAGCCTGAGCTCCGCAGCAAGAGAAGCCACTGCACTGAGAAGCCTGCGTGTCACAACGAAGAGCAGCCCCTGCTCATCACAACTAGAGAAAGCCCGGGCCCAGCAACAAAGACCCAATGCAGCCAATAAAGAAAGAAAGAAAGAAAGAAAGAAAGAAAGAAAGAAAGAAAGAAAGAAAGAAAGAAAGAGAGAAAGAAATTTTAAAAATGGTGTTCTTCAAGGTTTAAAAAAAAAGAAAAAAAAGGCTACAAATAAGAAATGCTGGAGAGGGCCTGGAGAAAAGGGAACCCTCCTACACTGGTGGTAGGAATGTAAATTGGTGCAGCTATTTTAGAAAACAGTATGGAGGTTTCTTAAAAAAACTAAAAATAGAGTTGCCATGTGACCCAGCAATCCCAGTCTGGGGCCTCTATCCAGAAAAAAACTGCAATTTGAAAAGATACACGCACCCCAATGTTCACAGCAGCACTATCTACAGTAGCCAAGACATGCGGGCAACCTAATGTCCATCTACAGAGGAGCAGATAAAGATCTGCTACACGTATACAATAGAATACTTACTGGGCCGTGATAAAGAATGAAATAATGCCATTGGAAGCAACATGGATGGACCTGGAGATTATCATACTAAGTGAAATAAGTCAGGAAGAGGAAGACAAACACCATATGATGTTACTTACGTGTGGCATCTAAAATATGATACAAATGAACCTATTCACAAAACAGAGACAGACTCATAGACATAGAAAACAAATTTGTGGTTACCAAAGGGGAAAGTGGGTGGGGAAGAGATAACTCAGGAGTTTGGGATTAGCAGATACAAACTACTATATATGAAATAGATAAACAACAAGGTCTTACTGTATAACACAGGGAACCATATTCAATCTCCTGTAATAGAGTGGGAAGATAAGGGGTAGGGAAATAAAAGGAAATACAAAGGCCTCCAGGAATTTTGTAAAAGTATAAAGGAAGTCATAATCCTACACTTGTTCATTGATCCTGAGTTCATAATGATATAATGGTAATTAATATTTTATTTAAATATTAATGAAGGGGGCAGAGTCAAGATGACAGCCTGGGAAGACGCAGAGATCACATCTCCCCACAAATAGATCAGTTGCCAGATGCCAGCGGGGGACCTGAGACCCAAGCAGACTGCGGGAACCCCGCAGCAACCAGGTAGGACCTGGGGCAAGTCAGGGGGGCGGGGAAGGGGAAGCCACACTGGACCAGCGCCCCTGGGGGGTGGCTGGGGGAGGTCTGGAGGGACCGTTGAGGGCTGGGGAGATCAGGAAACTGCAACTGGGTTTCTCCCACCCAGGAGGCCAGGAGGCCTGCTGAGCTCCCCAGCTTGAGGGCCTGCTGGGCCCCCCAGCAGGGTCCTCCACCCTCCAAGGCCCCCGCTGGGCTGCCTGGGTCCTGGGGGTGTGCGAAGGAGGGAGGAGGGGTGAGGAGGTGGAGAGGCGGACAGTTGGTGTGGGGGCCTTGAGATTGGGGGATGGGGAGGCGAGAGGGCACTTTGCCTGCCCTCCTTGCCAGGGAGGCCGACTGGGCTCCCAGGCTTGGTCCTTTACGCTCCAGGCCCCCTTCCGGCACGAGGATCCTGGGGGGGTGGGGGGGTGGGGAGGCAGACAGTGGGGGTGGGAAGGGATCTCTCCAGGTCAGAAGAATAGGGGAGGCACCGCTGGGTATTTCTTCTGGGCGGGTCCTCCACCTTCCAAGGCTCCTCCAGGCCGTGGATCCTAGAAGTACAGGAGGGAAGCGGTGGGGGGAAAAGAAGAGCGACAGAAGAGGGGAGGGATGCTCTGGGATCAGAGGATCAGGGGAGGAGTGGAAGGCATTTCCGCTGCCCACTGGCCCAAGAAGCCTGCTGGGCTCCTGAGTCTGGTCCCTCGGTCTCTCTGGCTGAGTGGGTCGTACAAGCCTGGGAGGGAGGGAGGAGAGGAGAAGAGGAAGAGAGGCAGACAGCAGTGGGGGGGACCTTGCAGGACCAGAGGATCAGGGGTGGACACTGCGGGAAATCTCCCTACCCACTTGGCACCGGGAGGCCTGTTGCGCCCCCAGGCCTGGTCTTCGGTCCTCCAGGGGCCCTTCTTGGTCTCACTGGTCCTAGGGGTGTAGAAGGAAAGCAGGGAAGAAGAGGAGAGGCAGGCAGGGGAGGGGGCCTTCTGGGATTGGAGGATCAAGGGAGGCGGAGAAGGTATTTCCCCTGCCTACTAGCTCTGGGAAGCCTGCTAGGCTCACAGACCTGGTCTTTCACACTCCAGGCCCCCTCCAGCTGCTTGGGACCGAGGAGAGTGGGGGTGGGGGAGAGGAAGAGAGGCAGACAGGAACCTTAGGAGACTGGGAGATCTGGGGAAGTGCCACAGGCGTTACCCTAGCCCAGTTGGCCCTGAGAAGCCTGTTGGGCATCAGAGTCTGGTCTCCTGCCTTTCACTGCCCCCTGCAGCTGTGAGGGTCCTAGGGGAATAGAAGAGAGGGGGCGAGGAAGAAGAGAACCCAAGGGGGAGCGACCCTCCAAGATTGGAGAACTAGGGGAGGTGCCTAGCATTTCTCCCACCAACTCGGGCCCAGGGAGCCCACTGGGTACCTTGACCTGGTCCTTTGCCCGCAGGACCAGAGGCATTCCTGGGCTCCTCTGCCTCATTGGGCCTAAGCCCCATTCCCCACCACCCCCAAGGCCTTTTCGAAGTGTAGGCCCTGCCCCCTGCCTAAATCCCCCCACCCCCGCCATCCCTTGTCTAAGCCCCACCCCCACAGCCAAGGCCTTTTCTGGCTTTTTGTTTTCTTTTTTTTTCTTTCCACCTCCTCACTTAGGCTATTGCAGTTGTTTTACCTTCCAGCTGTTGCTCCATTTTTTTTTTAATTTTTTCTAACACATCTGTTAGTTTCCTATTATCGTATTTTTTATCTTGCTATTGTTCTGCTGTTCTCCTACCTTTTTTTTTAAATTTTTTTCAATTTCCTGCTCCACATGGCTTGTGGGATCTTGATTCACAAGCCCAGGGTCAGGTCTGAGCTCCTGAGGTGGGAGCTCTGAGTCCAAAACATTGGACTAGCAGGGAAACCCAGTTTGCAGGGAATATTCATCTGAGTGAGGTCTCCCAGAGGTTCTCAACTCAACACGAAGACCCAGCTATACTCAACAGCCTACAAACTCCAGTGCTTGAAACCTCAGACCAAACACCCAGTGGGAGAGGAACACAATCCCACCCATCCAAAGTGGGGGAAAAATGAGGTGACCGAAACATATGTCACAGATGAAGGAACAAGGTAAAAATACACAAGACCAAATAAATGAAGAGGAAATAGGAAAATTGCCTGGAAAAGAATTCAGAGTAATGATAGTAAAGATGATCCAAAATCTTGATAACAAAATAGAGAAAATACAAGAAACAGTTCATAAGGACTCAGAAGAACTAAAGAACAAACAAACAGTAATAGATAACCAAATAACCGCAATTAAAAATACTCTAGATGCTACAAACAGCAGAATAACTGAGGCAGAAGAATGAATAAGTGAGTTGGAAGATAGAAAGGGGGAAGTAACTGCCACAGAGCAGGAAAAAGAAAAAAGAATAAAAAGAATGGAAGACAGTCTCCGAGACCTTGGTGACAACATTAAGCCCACCAACATTCGAACCATAGGCATCCCAGAAGAAAAACAAAGAAATGGTCTGAGAAAATATTTGAAGAGGTTATAGTGGAAAACTTCCCCAACATGGGAAAGGAAATAATTCATCAAGTCCAAGAAGTGCAGAGAGTCCCATATAGAATAAACCCAAGGAGAAATACACTCAGGCACATATTAATCAAACTAATGAAAATTAAACACAAAGAAAAAATATTAAAAGCAGCAAGAGAAAAGCAACAAATAACATATAAGGGAGAACGCAAAAGGATAACAGCTTATGTTTCTGCAGAAACTCTGCAGGCCAGAAGGGAGTGGCAGGATATATTGAAAGTCCTGAGAGAGAAAAACCTACAGGCAAGAATACTCTACCCAGCAAGAATCTCATTCAGATTCCATGGAGAAATCAAAAGCTTTACAGACAAGCAACAGCTAAGAGAATTCAGCACCACCAAACCAGCCTTACAACAATTGCTAAAGGAGCTTTTCTAAGCAGGAAATACAAGAGAAGGAACAGATCTACAAAAACAAACCCAAAACAATGAACAAAATGGGAACAGGAACATACATGTCAATAATCACATTAATTGTACATGGATTAAATGCTCCAACCAAAAGACATAAACTGGCTGAATGGATACAAAAACAAGACCCTTACCTATGCTGCCTACAAGAAACCCACTTCAGACCAAGGGACATATATAGACTGAAAGTAAAGGGATGGAAAAAGATATTCCATGCAAATGGAAGTCAAAAGAAAGCTGGAATAGCAATACTCATATCAGACACATTAGACTTTACAGTAAAGACTATTACAAGAGACAAGGAAGGACACTACATAATGATCAAGGGATCCATCCAAGAAGAACATAGAACAACTGTAAACATCTATGCACCCAACATAGGAGCACCTCAATACATAAGGCAAATGCTAACAGCCATAAAAGGGGAAATCGACAGTAACAGAATAATAGGAGGAGACTTGAACACCCCACTTACATCAATGGACAGATCATCCAAACAGAAAATAAATAAGGACATGCAACCTTTAAATGACACATTAGGCCATCTCGACTTAATGAATATTTATAGGACATTCCATCCCAAAACTACAGAATACACTTTCTTCTCAAGTGCACATGGAAAATTTTCTAGGGTACATCACATCTTGGGTCACAAATCAAGCCTCAGTAAATTCAAAAAAATTGAAATCGTATCAAGCATTTTCTCTGACCACAATGACATGAGACTACATATCAATTACAGGAAAAACACTGTAAAAAATACAAACACATGGCGACTAAACAATATGCTATTAAACAACCAAGAAATCACTAAAGAAATCAAAGAGGAAATCAAAAACTACCTAGAAACAAATGACAATGAAAACACAACAACCCAAAATCTATGGGATGCAGCAAAAGCAGTTCTAAGAGGGAAGTTTATAGCAATAAAGTCCTACCTCAAGAAACAAGAAAAATATCAAAGAAACAACCTAACCTTAACACCTAAAACAATTACAGAAAGAACACAAAAACCCCAAAGTGAGCAGAAGGAAAGAAATCAGAAAGATCATATCAGAAATAAATGCAGAAGAAATGAAGGAAACAATATCAAAGATCAATAAAACTAAAAGCTGGTTCTTTGAGAAGATAACAAAATTGATAAACCATTAGCCAGACTCATCAGGAAAAAAAGGGAGAAGATTCAACATAGTTTTAGAAGTCTGAGCCACAGCAATCAGAGAAGACAAAGAAATAAAAGGAATCCAAATTGGAAAAGAAGAAGTCAAATTGTCACTCTTTGCAGATGACATGATATTATATATAGAAAACCCTAAAGATGCTACCAGAAAAGTGCTAGCACTGATAGATGAATTTAGTAAAGTAGCAGGATACAAAATTAATGCACAGAAATCTCTTGCATTCCTATACACTAACAACGAAAGAGCAGAAAGAGAAATTAAGGAAACTCTCCCATTTACCATTGCAACCAAAAGAATAAAATACCTAGGAATAAATCTGCCTAAGGAGGCAAAAGATCTGTATGCAGAAAACTATAAGACACTGATGAAAGAAATCAAAGACGACACAAACAGATGGAGGGACATACCATGTTCTTGGATTGGAAGAATCAATATTGTGAAAATGACTATCTTACCCAAAACAATTCACAGATTCAACGCAATCCCGATCAAATTACCAATGGCCTTTTTCACAGAACTAGAACAAGAAATCTTACGATTTGTATGGAAACACAAAAGACCCCGAATAGCCAAAGCAATCTTGAGAAGGAAAGACGGAGTTGGTGGAATTAGGCTTCCTGACTTCAAACTATACTACAAGGCCACCATGATCAAGACAGTGTGGTACTGGCACAAAAATAGAAAGTGAGATCAATAGAACAGAATAAAGAACTCAGAGGTAAACCCAAGCATATATGGGCAGCTTATCTTTGACAAAGGAGGCACGAATATACAATGGAAAAAAGACAGCCTCTTCAATAAGTGGTGCTGGGAAAATTGGACAGCAACATGTAAAAGAATGAAATTAGAACACTTCCTAACACCAGACACAAAAATAAACTCCAAATGGATTCAAGACCTACATGGAAGGCCAGACACTATCAAACTCCTAGAGGAAAACATAGGCAGAACACGCTATGACATCCATCAAAGCAAGATCCTTTCTGACCCACCTCCTAGAATCACGGAAATAAAATCAAGAATAAACCAATGGGACCTCATAAAACTTAAAAGCTTTGGCACAGCGAAAGAAACCATAAACAAGACTAAAAGGCAACCCTCAGAATGGGAAAAAATAGTTGCCTATGAAACAACAGACAAAGGATTAACCTCCAAAATATACAAGCAGCTCATGCAGCTTCATACCAAAAAAGCAAATAACCCAATCCACAAATGGGCGGAAGACCTAAATAGACATTTCTCCAAAGAAGACAAACAGATGGCCAACAAACACATGAAAAGATGCTCAACATCACTAATCATTAGAGAAATGCAAGTCAAAGCCACAATGAGGTGTCACCTCACACCGTTCAGAATGGCCATCATCACAAAATCTGGAAACCACAAATGTTGGAGAGGGTGTGGAGAAAAGGGAACTCTCCTGCACTGTTGGTGGGATTGTAAGTTGGTACAACCACTATGGAAAACAATTTGCAGGTTCCTTAAAAAACTACAACTAGAACTACCATATGATCCAGTAATCCCACTCCTGAGCATATACCCAAAGAAAACCATAATCCCAAAAGAAACATGTACCATAATGTTTATTGCAGCACTATTTACAATAGCCAGGACATGGAAGCAACCTAAATGCCCATCAACAAATGAATGGATAAAGAAGATGTGGCATATATATACAATGGAATATTACTCAGCTATAAAAAGGGATGAGATGGAGCTCTATGTAATGAGGTGGATAGACCTAGAGTCTGTCATACAGAGTGAAGTAAGTCAGAAAGAGAAAGGCAAATATTGTATGCTAACTCACATATACGGAATCTAAAAATGGTACTGATGATCTCAGTGACAAGAACAAGGACGCAGGTGCAGAGAATGGACTGGAGAACTCGAGGTTTGGGAGGGGCCGGGGGGTGAAGGGGAAGCTGAGACGAAGCAAGAGAGTAGCACAGACATATATATGCTACCAACTGTAAAGTAGATAGTCAGTGGGAAGCTGTTGTATAACAAAGGGAGTTCAACTCGAGGATGGAAGATGCCTTAGAGGACTGGGACAGGGAGGGTGGGGGGGACTCGAGGGAGGGTGGGGGAGGGAGTCAAGGGAGGGAGGGAATACGGGGATATGTGTAAAAAAACAGATGATTGAACTTGGTATACCCCCCAAAAATAATAAATAAATAAATAAAATTTAAAAAAAAAGAAAAGATGACTAGCTACAAATTTCAATATAAATTATTAAATAAACAAAGAAAGTGAAGTGACTGATAAGGTGGTCAGGATAGGCTTCGTAAGAGCAGGAAGGATTAAAAAATAGACATGCATGAACCCACTGAAATAAAGTAGTTGTACAGGTTTGGAGCAACTAGCAACAGACTTTTAAGTAAAGAAAAGCAAGTCTGAGGACTGACTCCACCTGACTTCAAAACTTACTATAAAGCTGCAGTGATCAAGACAGTATGATATTCATAAAAGAATAAAAAAACAAATCTATGAAACAGAATACAGAGCCTAGAAATACTTACACAAACATAGACAATTAATCTTTGACAAAGGCAGCAAAGGACAGTAGAACAAGGATAGTCTTTTCAACAAATGATGCTGGAATAATTGGACATCCACACGCGAAAAAAAAAAATGAATCTAGACACAGACTTTACACCTTCCACAAACATTAACTCAAATGGATCACACTAAAATGCAAAACCACAGAACTCCCAGAAGATAACACAGAAGAAAATCTAGGTGACAAGTATGATGATGATATTTTAAATACAACACCAAAGTACAATCCATGAAAGAAAGAATTGGTAAACTGGACTTCATGACAATTAAAAACTTCTGCTCTGCAAAAGACAATGTCAAGAGAAGGGAAAGACAAGCCACAGGTTACGAGAAAATATCTGCAAAAGGCATATCTGATAAAGGACTATCATTCAACATTTACAAAGAATTCTTAAAACAGCAATAAGAAAATGGAGAATCTAATTTTTAAAAATGGGCCAAAGGTCTTAACAGACACCTCACTAAAGAAGATATACACATGGCAAGTAAGCATATGAAAAGGTGTTCAATATCACATGTCATTAGGGAATTGAGATTTTTTTATAAATTTATTTATTTACTTATTTATTCTTGGCTGCATTGGGTCTTCGTTGCTGCGAGGGCTTTCTCTAGCTGTAGCAAGGGTGGGCTACTCTTTGTTGTGGTGCCCAGGCTTCTTATTTCAGTGGCTTCTCTTGTTGCAGAGCACTGGCCCTAGGTGCTTCAGTACTTGCGGCACATGGGCTCAGTAGTTGTGGCTGGCGGGCTCTAGAGTGCAGGCTCAGTGGTTGTGGCACATGGGCTTAGTTGCCCCGTGGCATGTGGGATCTTCCTGGACCAGGGATCAAACCCATGTCCCTTGCATTGGCAGGCAGACTCTTAACCACTGTGCCACCAGGGAAGTCCCAGGAATTGAGAATTAAAACAATGAGATACCACCACACACCTTTTAGGATGGCCAAAATCCAAAACACTGACAACAGCAAATACTGGAGAGGATGCAAAGCAACACAAATTCATACACTACTAGTGGGAATGCAAAATGAGGCAGCCACTTTGGAAGACCGTCTGGCAGTTTCCTACAAAACTAAACATACTCATCTCACACAATCCAGGAATCACTGTTCTTGGCATGTACTCAAATGCTGACATCTGTGTCCACATGAAAACCTGAACATGGAAACTTACGGGAACTTTATTTATAACTGCCAAAACTTGGACGCATTCAAGATGTCCTTTAGAAAGTGAATGGATAAATACACTGTGGTATAAACAGACAATGGAATATTATTCAGTGCTAAAAATGAGTTACCAATTCATGAAAAGACATGGAAGAAACTTAAACACATACTACTAAGTGAACTAAGCCAGTCTGAAAGGGCTGCCTACACACTGGATGATCCCTCCCAACTATCTGAATTCTGGAAAAGGCAAAACCATGGAGACATAAAAAAAATCAGTCGTTGACAGTATTGCAGGGAGGCAGAACACAGAGGGTTTTTAGGGTAGTGAAAACACCCTGTATGATACTACAATGGTGGATACATATCATTATATATTCATCTAAACACACAGAATGTGTAATACCAGGAATAACCCCTCATGTGAACTATGAACTCTGGATGATAAAGATGTGTCCATGTACCTAAATAGACATTTCTCCAAATGAGATATTCGGATGGCCAACAGGCACATGAAAAGATGCTCAATATCACTAATTATTAGAGAAATGCAAATCAAAAATACAATGAGGTAGCACCTCACAACAGTCAGAATGGCCATCATTAAAAAGTCGACAGGGCTTCCCTGGTGGCGCAGTGGTTAAGAACCCACCTGCCAATGCAGGGGACATGGGTTCAATCCCTGGTCCGGGAAGATCCTACATGCCGCAGAGCAACTGAGCCCGTGCGCCCCAACTACTGAGTCCGCACCCTGCAACTACTGAAGCCTGCTAGCCTAGAGCCTGAGCTCCGCAGCAAGAGAAGCCACTGCACTGAGAAGCCTGCGTGTCACAACGAAGAGCAGCCCCTGCTCATCACAACTAGAGAAAGCCCGGGCCCAGCAACAAAGACCCAATGCAGCCAATAAAGAAAGAAAGAAAGAAAGAAAGAAAGAAAGAAAGAAAGAAAGAAAGAAAGAAAGAAAGAAAGAAAGAAAGAAAGAAAGAAAGAAAGAAAGAAAGAAAGAAACAAAGAAAGAAAGAAAGAAAGAAAGAAAGAAAGAAAGAAAAGAAGAAAGAAAGAAAGAAAGAAAGAAAGAAAGAAAGAAAGAAAGAAAGAAAGAAAGAAAGAAAGAAAGAAATTTTAAAAATGGTGTTCTTCAAGGTTTAAAAAAAAAGAAAAAAAAGGCTACAAATAAGAAATGCTGGAGAGGGCCTGGAGAAAAGGGAACCCTCCTACACTGGTGGTAGGAATGTAAATTGGTGCAGCTATTTTAGAAAACAGTATGGAGGTTTCTTAAAAAAACTAAAAATAGAGTTGCCATGTGACCCAGCAATCCCAGTCTGGGGCCTCTATCCAGAAAAAACTGCAATTTGAAAAGATACACGCACCCCAATGTTCACAGCAGCACTATCTACAGTAGCCAAGACATGCGAGCAACCTAATGTCCATCTACAGAGGAGCAGATAAAGATCTGCTACACGTATACAATAGAATACTTACTGGGCCGTGATAAAGAATGAAATAATGCCATTGGAAGCAACATGGATGGACCTGGAGATTATCAAACTAAGTGAAATAAGTCAGGAAGAGGAAGACAAACACCATATGATGTTACTTACGTGTGGCATCTAAAATATGATACAAATGAACCTATTCACAAAACAGAGACAGACTCATAGACATAGAAAACAAATTTGTGGTTACCAAAGGGGAAAGTGGGTGGGGAAGAGATAACTCAGGAGTTTGGGATTAGCAGATACAAACTACTATATATGAAATAGATAAACAACAAGGTCTTACTGTATAACACAGGGAACCATATTCAATCTCCTGTAATAGAGTGGGAAGATAAGGGGTAGGGAAATAAAAGGAAATACAAAGGCCTCCAGGAATTTTGTAAAAGTATAAAGGAAGTCATAATCCTACACTTGTTCATTGATCCTGAGTTCATAATGATATAATGGTAATTAATATTTTATTTAAATATTAATGAAGGGGGCAGAGTCAAGATGACAGCCTGGGAAGACGCAGAGATCACATCTCCCCACAAATAGATCAGTTGCCAGATGCCAGCGGGGGACCTGAGACCCAAGCAGACTGCGGGAACCCCGCAGCAACCAGGTAGGACCTGGGGCAAGTCAGGGGGGCGGGGAAGGGGAAGCCACACTGGACCAGCGCCCCTGGGGGGTGGCTGGGGGAGGTCTGGAGGGACCGTTGAGGGCTGGGGAGATCAGGAAACTGCAACTGGGTTTCTCCCACCCAGGAGGCCAGGAGGCCTGCTGAGCTCCCCAGCTTGAGGGCCTGCTGGGCCCCCCAGCAGGGTCCTCCACCCTCCAAGGCCCCCGCTGGGCTGCCTGGGTCCTGGGGGTGTGCGAAGGAGGGAGGAGGGGTGAGGAGGTGGAGAGGCGGACAGTTGGTGTGGGGGCCTTGAGATTGGGGGATGGGGAGGCGAGAGGGCACTTTGCCTGCCCTCCTTGCCAGGGAGGCCGACTGGGCTCCCAGGCTTGGTCCTTTACGCTCCAGGCCCCCCTCCGGCACGAGGATCCTGGGGGGGTGGGGGGGTGGGGAGGCAGACAGTGGGGGTGGGAAGGGATCTCTCCAGGTCAGAAGAATAGGGGAGGCACCGCTGGGTATTTCTTCTGGGCGGGTCCTCCACCTTCCAAGGCTCCTCCAGGCCGTGGATCCTAGAAGTACAGGAGGGAAGCGGTGGGGGGAAAAGAAGAGCGACAGAAGAGGGGAGGGATGCTCTGGGATCAGAGGATCAGGGGAGGAGTGGAAGGCATTTCCGCTGCCCACTGGCCCAAGAAGCCTGCTGGGCTCCTGAGTCTGGTCCCTCGGTCTCTCTGGCTGAGTGGGTCGTACAAGCCTGGGAGGGAGGGAGGAGAGGAGAAGAGGAAGAGAGGCAGACAGCAGTGGGGGGGACCTTGCAGGACCAGAGGATCAGGGGTGGACACTGCGGGAAATCTCCCTACCCACTTGGCACCGGGAGGCCTGTTGTGCCCCCAGGCCTGGTCTTCGGTCCTCCAGGGGCCCTTCTTGGTCTCACTGGTCCTAGGGGTGTAGAAGGAAAGCAGGGAAGAAGAGGAGAGGCAGGCAGGGGAGGGGGCCTTCTGGGATTGGAGGATCAAGGGAGGTGGAGAAGGTATTTCCCCTGCCTACTAGCTCTGGGAAGCCTGCTAGGCTCACAGACCTGGTCTTTCACACTCCAGGCCCCCTCCAGCTGCTTGGGACCGAGGAGAGTGGGGGTGGGGGAGAGGAAGAGAGGCAGACAGGAACCTTAGGAGACTGGGAGATCTGGGGAAGTGCCACAGGCGTTACCCTAGCCCAGTTGGCCCTGAGAAGCCTGTTGGGCATCAGAGTCTGGTCTCCTGCCTTTCACTGCCCCCTGCAGCTGTGAGGGTCCTAGGGGAATAGAAGAGAGGGGGCGAGGAAGAAGAGAACCCAAGGGGGAGCGACCCTCCAAGATTGGAGAACTAGGGGAGGTGCCTAGCATTTCTCCCACCAACTCGGGCCCAGGGAGCCCACTGGGTACCTTGACCTGGTCCTTTGCCCGCAGGACCAGAGGCATTCCTGGGCTCCTCTGCCTCATTGGGCCTAAGCCCCATTCCCCACCACCCCCAAGGCCTTTTCGAAGTGTAGGCCCTGCCCCCTGCCTAAATCCCCCCACCCCCGCCATCCCTTGTCTAAGCCCCACCCCCACAGCCAAGGCCTTTTCTGGCTTTTTGTTTTCTTTTTTTTTCTTTCCACCTCCTCACTTAGGCTATTGCAGTTGTTTTACCTTCCAGCTGTTGCTCCATTTTTTTTTAAATTTTTTCTAACACATCTGTTAGTTTCCTATTATCGTATTTTTTATCTTGCTATTGTTCTGCTGTTCTCCTACCTTTTTTTTTAAATTTTTTTCAATTTCCTGCTCCACATGGCTTGTGGGATCTTGATTCACAAGCCCAGGGTCAGGTCTGAGCTCCTGAGGTGGGAGCTCTGAGTCCAAAACATTGGACTAGCAGGGAAACCCAGTTTGCAGGGAATATTCATCTGAGTGAGGTCTCCCAGAGGTTCTCAACTCAACACGAAGACCCAGCTATACTCAACAGCCTACAAACTCCAGTGCTTGAAACCTCAGACCAAACACCCAGTGGGAGAGGAACACAATCCCACCCATCCAAAGTGGGGGAAAAATGAGGTGACCGAAACATATGTCACAGATGAAGGAACAAGGTAAAAATACACAAGACCAAATAAATGAAGAGGAAATAGGAAAATTGCCTGGAAAAGAATTCAGAGTAATGATAGTAAAGATGATCCAAAATCTTGATAACAAAATAGAGAAAATACAAGAAACAGTTAATAAGGACTCAGAAGAACTAAAGAACAAACAAACAGTAATAGATAACCAAATAACCGCAATTAAAAATACTCTAGATGCTACAAACAGCAGAATAACTGAGGCAGAAGAATGAATAAGTGAGTTGGAAGATAGAAAGGGGGAAGTAACTGCCACAGAGCAGGAAAAAGAAAAAAGAATAAAAAGAATGGAAGACAGTCTCCGAGACCTTGGTGACAACATTAAGCCCACCAACATTCGAACCATAGGCATCCCAGAAGAAAAACAAAGAAATGGTCTGAGAAAATATTTGAAGAGGTTATAGTGGAAAACTTCCCCAACATGGGAAAGGAAATAATTCATCAAGTCCAAGAAGTGCAGAGAGTCCCATATAGAATAAACCCAAGGAGAAATACACTCAGGCACATATTAATCAAACTAATGAAAATTAAACACAAAGAAAAAATATTAAAAGCAGCAAGAGAAAAGCAACAAATAACATATAAGGGAGAACGCAAAAGGATAACAGCTTATGTTTCTGCAGAAACTCTGCAGGCCAGAAGGGAGTGGCAGGATATATTGAAAGTCCTGAGAGAGAAAAACCTACAGGCAAGAATACTCTACCCAGCAAGAATCTCATTCAGATTCCATGGAGAAATCAAAAGCTTTACAGACAAGCAACAGCTAAGAGAATTCAGCACCACCAAACCAGCCTTACAACAATTGCTAAAGCAGCTTTTCTAAGCAGGAAATACAAGAGAAGGAACAGATCTACAAAAACAAACCCAAAACAATGAACAAAATGGGAACAGGAACATACATGTCAATAATCACATTAATTGTACATGGATTAAATGCTCCAACCAAAAGACATAAACTGGCTGAATGGATACAAAAACAAGACCCTTACATATGCTGCCTACAAGAAACCCACTTCAGACCAAGGGACATATATAGACTGAAAGTAAAGGGATGGAAAAAGATATTCCATGCAAATGGAAGTCAAAAGAAAGCTGGAATAGCAATACTCATATCAGACACATTAGACTTTACAGTAAAGACTATTACAAGAGACAAGGAAGGACACTACATAATGATCAAGGGATCCATCCAAGAAGAACATAGAACAACTGCAAACATCTATGCACCCAACATAGGAGCACCTCAATACATAAGGCAAATGCTAACAGCCATAAAAGGGGAAATCGACAGTAACAGAATAATAGGAGGAGACTTGAACACCCCACTTACATCAATGGACAGATCATCCAAACAGAAAATAAATAAGGACATGCAACCTTTAAATGACACATTAGGCCATCTCGACTTAATGAATATTTATAGGACATTCCATCCCAAAACTACAGAATACACTTTCTTCTCAAGTGCACATGGAAAATTTTCTAGGGTACATCACATCTTGGGTCACAAATCAAGCCTCAGTAAATTCAAAAAAATTGAAATCGTATCAAGCATTTTCTCTGACCACAATGACATGAGACTACATATCAATTACAGGAAAAAAACTGTAAAAAATACAAACACATGGCGACTAAACAATATGCTATTAAACAACCAAGAAATCACTAAAGAAATCAAAGAGGAAATCAAAAACTACCTAGAAACAAATGACAATGAAAACACAACAACCCAAAACCTATGGGATGCAGCAAAAGCAGTTCTAAGAGGGAAGTTTATAGCAATAAAGTCCTACCTCAAGAAACAAGAAAAATATCAAAGAAACAACCTAACCTTAACACCTAAAACAATTACAGAAAGAACACAAAAACCCCAAAGTGAGCAGAAGGAAAGAAATCAGAAAGATCATATCAGAAATAAATGCAGAAGAAATGAAGGAAACAACATCAAAGATCAATAAAACTAAAAGCTGGTTCTTTGAGAAGATAACAAAATTGATAAACCATTAGCCAGACTCATCAGGAAAAAAAGGGAGAAGATTCAACATAGTTTTAGAAGTCTGAGCCACAGCAATCAGAGAAGACAAAGAAATAAAAGGAATCCAAATTGGAAAAGAAGAAGTCAAATTGTCACTCTTTGCAGATGACATGATGTTATATATAGAAAACCCTAAAGATGCTACCAGAAAAGTGCTAGCACTGATAGATGAATTTAGTAAAGTAGCAGGATACAAAATTAATGCACAGAAATCTCTTGCATTCCTATACACTAACAACGAAAGAGCAGAAAGAGAAATTAAGGAAACTCTCCCATTTACCATTGCAACCAAAAGAATAAAATACCTAGGAATAAATCTGCCTAAGGAGGCAAAAGATCTGTATGCAGAAAACTATAAGACACTGATGAAAGAAATCAAAGACGACACAAACAGATGGAGGGACATACCATGTTCTTGGATTGGAAGAATCAATATTGTGAAAATGACTATCTTACCCAAAACAATTTACAGATTCAACGCAATCCCGATCAAATTACCAACGGCCTTTTTCACAGAACTAGAACAAGAAATCTTACGATTTGTGTGGAAACACAAAAGACCCCGAATAGCCAAAGCAATCTTGAGAAGGAAAGACGGAGTTGGTGGAATTAGGCTTCCTGACTTCAAACTATACTACAAGGCCACCATGATCAAGACAGTGTGGTACTGGCACAAAAATAGAAAGTGAGATCAATAGAACAGAATAAAGAACTCAGAGGTAAACCCAAGCATATATGGGCAGCTTATCTTTGACAAAGGAGGCACGAATATACAATGGAAAAAAGACAGCCTCTTCAATAAGTGGTGCTGGGAAAATTGGACAGCAACATGTAAAAGAATGAAATTAGAACACTTCCTAACACCAGACACAAAAATAAACTCCAAATGGATTCAAGACCTACATGGAAGGCCAGACACTATCAAACTCCTAGAGGAAAACATAGGCAGAACACGCTATGACATCCATCAAAGCAAGATCCTTTCTGACCCACCTCCTAGAATCACGGAAATAAAATCAAGAATAAACCAATGGGACCTCATAAAACTTAAAAGCTTTGGCACAGCGAAAGAAACCATAAACAAGACTAAAAGGCAACCCTCAGAATGGGAAAAAATAGTTGCCTATGAAACAACGGACAAAGGATTAACCTCCAAAATATACAAGCAGCTCATGCAGCTTCATACCAAAAAAGCAAATAACCCAATCCACAAATGGGCGGAAGACCTAAATAGACATTTCTCCAAAGAAGACAAACAGATGGCCAACAAACACATGAAAAGATGCTCAACATCACTAATCATTAGAGAAATGCAAGTCAAAGCCACAATGAGGTGTCACCTCACACCGTTCAGAATGGCCATCATCACAAAATCTGGAAACCACAAATGTTGGAGAGGGTGTGGAGAAAAGGGAACTCTCCTGCACTGTTGGTGGGATTGTAAGTTGGTACAACCACTATGGAAAACAATTTGCAGGTTCCTTAAAAAACTACAACTAGAACTACCATATGATCCAGTAATCCCACTCCTGAGCATATACCCAAAGAAAACCATAATCCCAAAAGAAACATGTACCATAATGTTTATTGCAGCACTATTTACAATAGCCAGGACATGGAAGCAACCTAAATGCCCATCAACAAATGAATGGATAAAGAAGATGTGGCATATATATACAATGGAATATTACTCAGCTATAAAAAGGGATGAGATGGAGCTCTATGTAATGAGGTGGATAGACCTAGAGTCTGTCATACAGAGTGAAGTAAGTCAGAAAGAGAAAGACAAATATTGTATGCTAACTCACATATACGGAATCTAAAAATGGTACTGATGATCTCAGTGACAAGAACAAGGACGCAGGTGCAGAGAATGGACTGGAGAACTCGAGGTTTGGGAGGGGCCGGGGGGTGAAGGGGAAGCTGAGACGAAGCAAGAGAGTAGCACAGACATATATATGCTACCAACTGTAAAGTAGATAGTCAGTGGGAAGCTGTTGTATAACAAAGGGAGTTCAACTCGAGGATGGAAGATGCCTTAGAGGACTGGGACAGGGAGGGTGGGGGGCACTCGAGGGAGGGTGGGGGAGGGAGTCAAGGGAGGGAGGGAATACGGGGATATGTGTATAAAAACAGATGATTGAACTTGGTATACCTCCCAAAAATAATAAATAAATAAATAAAATTTAAAAAAAAAGAAAAGATGACTAGCTACAAATTTCAATATAAATTATTAAATAAACAAAGAAAGTGAAGTGACTGATAAGGTGGTCAGGATAGGCTTCGTAAGAGCAGGAAGGATTAAAAAATAGACATGCATGAACCCACTGAAATAAAGTAGTTGTACAGGTTTGGAGCAACTAGAAACAGACTTTTAAGTAAAGAAAAGCAAGTCTGAGGACTGACTCCACCTGACTTCAAAACTTACTATAAAGCCGCAGTGATCAAGACAGTATGATATTCATAAAAGAATAAAAAAAACAAATCTATGAAACAGAATACAGAGCCTAGAAATACTTACACAAACATAGACAATTAATCTTTGACAAAGGCAGCAAAGGACAGTAGAACAAGGATAGTCTTTTCAACAAATGATGCTGGAATAATTGGACATCCACACGCGAAAAAAAAAAATGAATCTAGACACAGACTTTACACCTTCCGCAAACATTAACTCAAATGGATCACACTAAAATGCAAAACCACAGAACTCCCAGAAGATAACACAGAAGAAAATCTAGGTGACAAGTATGATGATGATATTTTAAATACAACACCAAAGTACAATCCATGAAAGAAAGAATTGGTAAACTGGACTTCATGACAATTAAAAACTTCTGCTCTGCAAAAGACAATGTCAAGAGAAGGGAAAGACAAGCCACAGGTTACGAGAAAATATCTGCAAAAGGCATATCTGATAAAGGACTATCATTCAACATTTACAAAGAATTCTTAAAACAGCAATAAGAAAATGGAGAATCTAATTTTTAAAAATGGGCCAAAGGTCTTAACAGACACCTCACTAAAGAAGATATACACATGGCAAGTAAGCATATGAAAAGGTGTTCAATATCACATGTCATTAGGGAATTGAGATTTTTTTATAAATTTATTTATTTACTTATTTATTCTTGGCTGCATTGGGTCTTCGTTGCTGCGAGGGCTTTCTCTAGCTGTAGCAAGGGTGGGCTACTCTTTGTTGTGGTGCCCAGGCTTCTTATTTCAGTGGCTTCTCTTGTTGCAGAGCACTGGCCCTAGGTGCTTCAGTACTTGCGGCACATGGGCTCAGTAGTTGTGGCTGGCGGGCTCTAGAGTGCAGGCTCAGTGGTTGTGGCACATGGGCTTAGTTGCCCCGTGGCATGTGGGATCTTCCTGGACCAGGGATCAAACCCATGTCCCTTGCATTGGCAGGCAGACTCTTAACCACTGTGCCACCAGGGAAGTCCCAGGAATTGAGAATTAAAACAATGAGATACCACCACACACCTTTTAGGATGGCCAAAATCCAAAACACTGACAACAGCAAATACTGGAGAGGATGCAAAGCAACACAAATTCATACACTACTAGTGGGAATGCAAAATGAGGCAGCCACTTTGGAAGACCGTCTGGCAGTTTCCTACAAAACTAAACATACTCATCTCACACAATCCAGGAATCACTGTTCTTGGCATGTACTCAAATGCTGACATCTGTGTCCACATGAAAACCTGAACATGGAAACTTACGGGAACTTTATTTATAACTGCCAAAACTTGGACGCATTCAAGATGTCCTTTAGAAAGTGAATGGATAAATACACTGTGGTATAAACAGACAATGGAATATTATTCAGTGCTAAAAATGAGTTACCAATTCATGAAAAGACATGGAAGAAACTTAAACACATACTACTAAGTGAACTAAGCCAGTCTGAAAGGGCTGCCTACACACTGGATGATCCCTCCCAACTATCTGAATTCTGGAAAAGGCAAAACCATGGAGACATAAAAAAAATCAGTCGTTGACAGTATTGCAGGGAGGCAGAACACAGAGGGTTTTTAGGGTAGTGAAAACACCCTGTATGATACTACAATGGTGGATACATATCATTATATATTCATCTAAACACACAGAATGTGTAATACCAGGAATAACCCCTCATGTGAACTATGAACTCTGGATGATAAAGATGTGTCCATGTACCTAAATAGACATTTCTCCAAATGAGATATTCGGATGGCCAACAGGCACATGAAAAGATGCTCAATATCACTAATTATTAGAGAAATGCAAATCAAAAATACAATGAGGTAGCACCTCACAACAGTCAGAATGGCCATCATTAAAAAGTCGACAGGGCTTCCCTGGTGGCGCAGTGGTTAAGAACCCACCTGCCAATGCAGGGGACACGGGTTCAATCCCTGGTCCGGGAAGATCCTACATGCCGCAGAGCAACTGAGCCCGTGCGCCCCAACTACTGAGTCCGCACCCTGCAACTACTGAAGCCTGCCAGCCTAGAGCCTGAGCTCCGCAGCAAGAGAAGCCACTGCACTGAGAAGCCTGCGTGTCACAACGAAGAGCAGCCCCTGCTCATCACAACTAGAGAAAGCCCGGGCCCAGCAACAAAGACCCAATGCAGCCAATAAAGAAAGAAAGAAAGAAAGAAAGAAAGAAAGAAAGAAAGAAAGAAAGAAAGAAAGAAAGAAAGAAAGAAAGAAAGAAAGAAAGAAAGAAAGAAAGAAAGAAAAAAAGAAACAAAGAAAGAAAGAAAGAAAGAAAGAAAAGAAGAAAGAAAGAAAGAAAGAAAGAAAGAAAGAAAGAAAGAAAGAAAGAAAGAAAGAAATTTTAAAAATGGTGTTCTTCAAGGTTTAAAAAAATAGAAAGAAAAGGCTACAAATAAGAAATGCTGGAGAGGGCCTGGAGAAAAGGGAACCCTCCTACACTGGTGGTAGGAATGTAAATTGGTGCAGCTATTTTAGAAAACAGTATGGAGGTTTCTTAAAAAAACTAAAAATCGAGTTGCCATGTGACCCAGCAATCCCAGTCTGGGGCCTCTATCCAGAAAAAACTGCAATTTGAAAAGATACACGCACCCCAATGTTCACAGCAGCACTATCTACAGTAGCCAAGACATGCGAGCAACCTAATGTCCATCTACAGAGGAGCAGATAAAGATCTGCTACACGTATACAATAGAATACTTACTGGGCCGTGATAAAGAATGAAATAATGCCATTGGAAGCAACATGGATGGACCTGGAGATTATCATACTAAGTGAAATAAGTCAGGAAGAGGAAGACAAACACCATATGATGTTACTTACGTGTGGCATCTAAAATATGATACAAATGAACCTATTCACAAAACAGAGACAGACTCATAGACATAGAAAACAAATTTGTGGTTACCAAAGGGGAAAGTGGGTGGGGAAGAGATAACTCAGGAGTTTGGGATTAGCAGATACAAACTACTATATATGAAATAGATAAACAACAAGGTCTTACTGTATAACACAGGGAACCATATTCAATCTCCTGTAATAGAGTGGGAAGATAAGGGGTAGGGAAATAAAAGGAAATACAAAGGCCTCCAGGAATTTTGTAAAAGTATAAAGGAAGTCATAATCCTACACTTGTTCATTGATCCTGAGTTCATAATGATATAATGGTAATTAATATTTTATTTAAATATTAATGAAGGGGGCAGAGTCAAGATGACAGCCTGGGAAGACGCAGAGATCACATCTCCCCACAAATAGATCAGTTGCCAGATGCCAGCGGGGGACCTGAGACCCAAGCAGACTGCGGGAACCCCGCAGCAACCAGGTAGGACCTGGGGCAAGTCAGGGGGGCGGGGAAGGGGAAGCCACACTGGACCAGCGCCCCTGGGGGGTGGCTGGGGGAGGTCTGGAGGGACCGTTGAGGGCTGGGGAGATCAGGAAACTGCAACTGGGTTTCTCCCACCCAGGAGGCCAGGAGGCCTGCTGAGCTCCCCAGCTTGAGGGCCTGCTGGGCCCCCCAGCAGGGTCCTCCACCCTCCAAGGCCCCCGCTGGGCTGCCTGGGTCCTGGGGGTGTGCGAAGGAGGGAGGAGGGGTGAGGAGGTGGAGAGGCGGACAGTTGGTGTGGGGGCCTTGAGATTGGGGGATGGGGAGGCGAGAGGGCACTTTGCCTGCCCTCCTTGCCAGGGAGGCCGACTGGGCTCCCAGGCTTGGTCCTTTACGCTCCAGGCCCCCCTCCGGCACGAGGATCCTGGGGGGGTGGGGGGGTGGGGAGGCAGACAGTGGGGGTGGGAAGGGATCTCTCCAGGTCAGAAGAATAGGGGAGGCACCGCTGGGTATTTCTTCTGGGCGGGTCCTCCACCTTCCAAGGCTCCTCCAGGCCGTGGATCCTAGAAGTACAGGAGGGAAGCGGTGGGGGGAAAAGAAGAGCGACAGAAGAGGGGAGGGATGCTCTGGGATCAGAGGATCAGGGGAGGAGTGGAAGGCATTTCCGCTGCCCACTGGCCCAAGAAGCCTGCTGGGCTCCTGAGTCTGGTCCCTCGGTCTCTCTGGCTGAGTGGGTCATACAAGCCTGGGAGGGAGGGAGGAGAGGAGAAGAGGAAGAGAGGCAGACAGCAGTGGGGGGGACCTTGCAGGACCAGAGGATCAGGGGTGGACACTGCGGGAAATCTCCCTACCCACTTGGCACCGGGAGGCCTGTTGCGCCCCCAGGCCTGGTCTTCGGTCCTCCAGGGGCCCTTCTTGGTCTCACTGGTCCTAGGGGTGTAGAAGGAAAGCAGGGAAGAAGAGGAGAGGCAGGCAGGGGAGGGGGCCTTCTGGGATTGGAGGATCAAGGGAGGCGGAGAAGGTATTTCGCCTGCCTACTAGCTCTGGGAAGCCTGCTAGGCTCACAGACCTGGTCTTTCACACTCCAGGCCCCCTCCAGCTGCTTGGGACCGAGGAGAGTGGGGGTGGGGGAGAGGAAGAGAGGCAGACAGGAACCTTAGGAGACTGGGAGATCTGGGGAAGTGCCACAGGCGTTACCCTAGCCCAGTTGGCCCTGAGAAGCCTGTTGGGCATCAGAGTCTGGTCTCCTGCCTTTCACTGCCCCCTGCAGCTGTGAGGGTCCTAGGGGAATAGAAGAGAGGGGGCGAGGAAGAAGAGAACCCAAGGGGGAGCGACCCTCCAAGATTGGAGAACTAGGGGAGGTGCCTAGCATTTCTCCCACCAACTCGGGCCCAGGGAGCCCACTGGGTACCTTGACCTGGTCCTTTGCCCGCAGGACCAGAGGCATTCCTGGGCTCCTCTGCCTCATTGGGCCTAAGCCCCATTCCCCACCACCCCCAAGGCCTTTTCGAAGTGTAGGCCCTGCCCCCTGCCTAAATCCCCCCACCCCCACCATCCCTTGTCTAAGCCCCACCCCCACAGCCAAGGCCTTTTCTGGCTTTTTGTTTTCTTTTTTTTTCTTTCCACCTCCTCACTTAGGCTATTGCAGTTGTTTTACCTTCCAGCTGTTGCTCCATTTTTTTTTAAATTTTTTCTAACACATCTGTTAGTTTCCTATTATCGTATTTTCTATCTTGCTATTGTTCTGCTGTTCTCCTACCTCTTTTTTAAATTTTTTTTCAATTTCCTGCTCCACATGGCTTGTGGGATCTTGATTCACAAGCCCAGGGTCAGGTCTGAGCTCCTGAGGTGGGAGCTCTGAGTCCAAAACATTGGACTAGCAGGGAAACCCAGTTTGCAGGGAATATTCATCTGAGTGAGGTCTCCCAGAGGTTCTCAACTCAACACGAAGACCCAGCTATACTCAACAGCCTACAAACTCCAGTGCTTGAAACCTCAGACCAAACACCCAGTGGGAGAGGAACACAATCCCACCCATCCAAAGTGGGGGAAAAATGAGGTGACCGAAACATATGTCACAGATGAAGGAACAAGGTAAAAATACACAAGACCAAATAAATGAAGAGGAAATAGGAAAATTGCCTGGAAAAGAATTCAGAGTAATGATAGTAAAGATGATCCAAAATCTTGATAACAAAATAGAGAAAATACAAGAAACAGTTAATAAGGACTCAGAAGAACTAAAGAACAAACAAACAGTAATAGATAACCAAATAACCGCAATTAAAAATACTCTAGATGCTACAAACAGCAGAATAACTGAGGCAGAAGAATGAATAAGTGAGTTGGAAGATAGAAAGGGGGAAGTAACTGCCACAGAGCAGGAAAAAGAAAAAAGAATAAAAAGAATGGAAGACAGTCTCCGAGACCTTGGTGACAACATTAAGCCCACCAACATTCGAATCATAGGCATCCCAGAAGAAAAACAAAGAAATGGTCTGAGAAAATATTTGAAGAGGTTATAGTGGAAAACTTCCCCAACATGGGAAAGGAAATAATTCATCAAGTCCAAGAAGTGCAGAGAGTCCCATATAGAATAAACCCAAGGAGAAATACACTCAGGCACATATTAATCAAACTAATGAAAATTAAACACAAAGAAAAAATATTAAAAGCAGCAAGAGAAAAGCAACAAATAACATATAAGGGAGAACGCAAAAGGATAACAGCTTATGTTTCTGCAGAAACTCTGCAGGCCAGAAGGGAGTGGCAGGATATATTGAAAGTCCTGAGAGAGAAAAACCTACAGGCAAGAATACTCTACCCAGCAAGAATCTCATTCAGATTCCATGGAGAAATCAAAAGCTTTACAGACAAGCAACAGCTAAGAGAATTCAGCACCACCAAACCAGCCTTACAACAATTGCTAAAGGAGCTTTTCTAAGCAGGAAATACAAGAGAAGGAACAGATCTACAAAAACAAACCCAAAACAATGAACAAAATGGGAACAGGAACATACATGTCAATAATCACATTAATTGTACATGGATTAAATGCTCCAACCAAAAGACATAAACTGGCTGAATGGATACAAAAACAAGACCCTTACATATGCTGCCTACAAGAAACCCACTTCAGACCAAGGGACATATATAGACTGAAAGTAAAGGGATGGAAAAAGATATTCCATGCAAATGGAAGTCAAAAGAAAGCTGGAATAGCAATACTCATATCAGACACATTAGACTTTACAGTAAAGACTATTACAAGAGACAAGGAAGGACACTACATAATGATCAAGGGATCCATCCAAGAAGAACATAGAACAACTGTAAACATCTATGCACCCAACATAGGAGCACCTCAATACATAAGGCAAATGCTAACAGCCATAAAAGGGGAAATCGACAGTAACAGAATAATAGGAGGAGACTTGAACACCCCACTTACATCAATGGACAGATCATCCAAACAGAAAATAAATAAGGACATGCAACCTTTAAATGACACATTAGGCCATCTCGACTTAATGAATATTTATAGGACATTCCATCCCAAAACTACAGAATACACTTTCTTCTCAAGTGCACATGGAAAATTTTCTAGGGTACATCACATCTTGGGTCACAAATCAAGCCTCAGTAAATTCAAAAAAATTGAAATCGTATCAAGCATTTTCTCTGACCACAATGACATGAGACTACATATCAATTACAGGAAAAAAACTGTAAAAAATACAAACACATGGCGACTAAACAATATGCTATTAAACAACCAAGAAATCACTAAAGAAATCAAAGAGGAAATCAAAAACTACCTAGAAACAAATGACAATGAAAACACAACAACCCAAAACCTATGGGATGCAGCAAAAGCAGTTCTAAGAGGGAAGTTTATAGCAATAAAGTCCTACCTCAAGAAACAAGAAAAATATCAAAGAAACAACCTAACCTTAACACCTAAAACAATTACAGAAAGAACACAAAAACCCCAAAGTGAGCAGAAGGAAAGAAATCAGAAAGATCATATCAGAAATAAATGCAGAAGAAATGAAGGAAACAACATCAAAGATCAATAAAACTAAAAGCTGGTTCTTTGAGAAGATAACAAAATTGATAAACCATTAGCCAGACTCATCAGGAAAAAAAGGGAGAAGATTCAACATAGTTTTAGAAGTCTGAGCCACAGCAATCAGAGAAGACAAAGAAATAAAAGGAATCCAAATTGGAAAAGAAGAAGTCAAATTGTCACTCTTTGCAGATGACATGATGTTATATATAGAAAACCCTAAAGATGCTACCAGAAAAGTGCTAGCACTGATAGATGAATTTAGTAAAGTAGCAGGATACAAAATTAATGCACAGAAATCTCTTGCATTCCTATACACTAACAACGAAAGAGCAGAAAGAGAAATTAAGGAAACTCTCCCATTTACCATTGCAACCAAAAGAATAAAATACCTAGGAATAAATCTGCCTAAGGAGGCAAAAGATCTGTATGCAGAAAACTATAAGACACTGATGAAAGAAATCAAAGACGACACAAACAGATGGAGGGACATACCATGTTCTTGGATTGGAAGAATCAATATTGTGAAAATGACTATCTTACCCAAAACAATTTACAGATTCAATGCAATCCCGATCAAATTACCAACGGCCTTTTTCACAGAACTAGAACAAGAAATCTTACGATTTGTGTGGAAACACAAAAGACCCCGAATAGCCAAAGCAATCTTGAGAAGGAAAGACGGAGTTGGTGGAATTAGGCTTCCTGACTTCAAACTATACTACAAGGCCACCATGATCAAGACAGTGTGGTACTGGCACAAAAATAGAAAGTGAGATCAATAGAACAGAATAAAGAACTCAGAGGTAAACCCAAGCATATATGGGCAGCTTATCTTTGACAAAGGAGGCACGAATATACAATGGAAAAAAGACAGCCTCTTCAATAAGTGGTGCTGGGAAAATTGGACAGCAACATGTAAAAGAATGAAATTAGAACACTTCCTAACACCAGACACAAAAATAAACTCCAAATGGATTCAAGACCTACATGGAAGGCCAGACACTATCAAACTCCTAGAGGAAAACATAGGCAGAACACGCTATGACATCCATCAAAGCAAGATCCTTTCTGACCCACCTCCTAGAATCACGGAAATAAAATCAAGAATAAACCAATGGGACCTCATAAAACTTAAAAGCTTTGGCACAGCGAAAGAAACCATAAACAAGACTAAAAGGCAACCCTCAGAATGGGAAAAAATAGTTGCCTATGAAACAACGGACAAAGGATTAACCTCCAAAATATACAAGCAGCTCATGCAGCTTCATACCAAAAAAGCAAATAACCCAATCCACAAATGGGCGGAAGACCTAAATAGACATTTCTCCAAAGAAGACAAACAGATGGCCAACAAACACATGAAAAGATGCTCAACATCACTAATCATTAGAGAAATGCAAGTCAAAGCAACAATGAGGTGTCACCTCACACCGTTCAGAATGGCCATCATCACAAAATCTGGAAACCACAAATGTTGGAGAGGGTGTGGAGAAAAGGGAACTCTCCTGCACTGTTGGTGGGATTGTAAGTTGGTACAACCACTATGGAAAACAATTTGCAGGTTCCTTAAAAAACTACAACTAGAACTACCATATGATCCAGTAATCCCACTCCTGAGCATATACCCAAAGAAAACCATAATCCCAAAAGAAACATGTACCATAATGTTTATTGCAGCACTATTTACAATAGCCAGGACATGGAAGCAACCTAAATGCCCATCAACAAATGAATGGATAAAGAAGATGTGGCATATATATACAATGGAATATTACTCAGCTATAAAAAGGGATGAGATGGAGCTCTATGTAATGAGGTGGATAGACCTAGAGTCTGTCATACAGAGTGAAGTAAGTCAGAAAGAGAAAGACAAATATTGTATGCTAACTCACATATACGGAATCTAAAAATGGTACTGATGATCTCAGTGACAAGAACAAGGACGCAGGTGCAGAGAATGGACTGGAGAACTCGAGGTTTGGGAGGGGCCGGGGAGTGAAGGGGAAGCTGAGACGAAGCAAGAGAGTAGCACAGACATATATATGCTACCAACTGTAAAGTAGATAGTCAGTGGGAAGCTGTTGTATAACAAAGGGAGTTCAACTCGAGGATGGAAGATGCCTTAGAGGACTGGGACAGGGAGGGTGGGGGGGGACTCGAGGGAGGGTGGGGGAGGGAGTCAAGGGAGGGAGGGAATACGGGGATATGTGTATAAAAACAGATGATTGAACTTGGTATACCTCCCAAAAATAATAAATAAATAAATAAAATTTAAAAAAAAAGAAAAGATGACTAGCTACAAATTTCAATATAAATTATTAAATAAACAAAGAAAGTGAAGTGACTGATAAGGTGGTCAGGATAGGCTTCGTAAGAGCAGGAAGGATTAAAAAATAGACATGCATGAACCCACTGAAATAAAGTAGTTGTACAGGTTTGGAGCAACTAGAAACAGACTTTTAAGTAAAGAAAAGCAAGTCTGAGGACTGACTCCACCTGACTTCAAAACTTACTATAAAGCCGCAGTGATCAAGACAGTATGATATTCATAAAAGAATAAAAAAAACAAATCTATGAAACAGAATACAGAGCCTAGAAATACTTACACAAACATAGACAATTAATCTTTGACAAAGGCAGCAAAGGACAGTAGAACAAGGATAGTCTTTTCAACAAATGATGCTGGAATAATTGGACATCCACACGCGAAAAAAAAAAATGAATCTAGACACAGACTTTACACCTTCCGCAAACATTAACTCAAATGGATCACACTAAAATGCAAAACCACAGAACTCCCAGAAGATAACACAGAAGAAAATCTAGGTGACAAGTATGATGATGATATTTTAAATACAACACCAAAGTACAATCCATGAAAGAAAGAATTGGTAAACTGGACTTCATGACAATTAAAAACTTCTGCTCTGCAAAAGACAATGTCAAGAGAAGGGAAAGACAAGCCACAGGTTACGAGAAAATATCTGCAAAAGGCATATCTGATAAAGGACTATCATTCAACATTTACAAAGAATTCTTAAAACAGCAATAAGAAAATGGAGAATCTAATTTTTAAAAATGGGCCAAAGGTCTTAACAGACACCTCACTAAAGAAGATATACACATGGCAAGTAAGCATATGAAAAGGTGTTCAATATCACATGTCATTAGGGAATTGAGATTTTTTTATAAATTTATTTATTTACTTATTTATTCTTGGCTGCATTGGGTCTTCGTTGCTGCGAGGGCTTTCTCTAGCTGTAGCAAGGGTGGGCTACTCTTTGTTGTGGTGCCCAGGCTTCTTATTTCAGTGGCTTCTCTTGTTGCAGAGCACTGGCCCTAGGTGCTTCAGTACTTGCGGCACATGGGCTCAGTAGTTGTGGCTGGCAGGCTCTAGAGTGCAGGCTCAGTGGTTGTGGCACATGGGCTTAGTTGCCCCGTGGCATGTGGGATCTTCCTGGACCAGGGATCAAACCCATGTCCCTTGCATTGGCAGGCAGACTCTTAACCACTGTGCCACCAGGGAAGTCCCAGGAATTGAGAATTAAAACAATGAGATACCACCACACACCTTTTAGGATGGCCAAAATCCAAAACACTGACAACAGCAAATACTGGAGAGGAAGCAAAGCAACACAAATTCATACACTACTAGTGGGAATGCAAAATGAGGCAGCCACTTTGGAAGACCGTCTGGCAGTTTCCTACAAAACTAAACATACTCATCTCACACAATCCAGGAATCACTGTTCTTGGCATGTACTCAAATGCTGACATCTGTGTCCACATGAAAACCTGAACATGGAAACTTACGGGAACTTTATTTATAACTGCCAAAACTTGGACGCATTCAAGATGTCCTTTAGAAAGTGAATGGATAAATACACTGTGGTATAAACAGACAATGGAATATTATTCAGTGCTAAAAATGAGTTACCAATTCATGAAAAGACATGGAAGAAACTTAAACACATACTACTAAGTGAACTAAGCCAGTCTGAAAGGGCTGCCTACACACTGGATGATCCCTCCCAACTATCTGAATTCTGGAAAAGGCAAAACCATGGAGACATAAAAAAAATCAGTCGTTGACAGTATTGCAGGGAGGCAGAACACAGAGGGTTTTTAGGGTAGTGAAAAACACCTGTATGATACTACAATGGTGGATACATATCATTATATATTCATCTAAACACACAGAATGTGTAATACCAGGAATAACCCCTCATGTGAACTATGAACTCTGGATGATAAAGATGTGTCCATGTACCTAAATAGACATTTCTCCAAATGAGATATTCGGATGGCCAACAGGCACATGAAAAGATGCTCAATATCACTAATTAGTAGAGAAATGCAAATCAAAAATACAATGAGGTAGCACCTCACAACAGTCAGAATGGCCATCATTAAAAAGTCGACAGGGCTTCCCTGGTGGCGCAGTGGTTAAGAACCCACCTGCCAATGCAGGGGACACGGGTTCAATCCCTGGTCCGGGAAGATCCTACATGCCGCAGAGCAACTGAGCCCGTGCGCCCCAACTACTGAGTCCGCACCCTGCAACTACTGAAGCCTGCCAGCCTAGAGCCTGAGCTCCGCAGCAAGAGAAGCCACTGCACTGAGAAGCCTGCGTGTCACAACGAAGAGCAGCCCCTGCTCATCACAACTAGAGAAAGCCCGGGCCCAGCAACAAAGACCCAATGCAGCCAATAAAGAAAGAAAGAAAGAAAGAAAGAAAGAAAGAAAGAAAGAAAGAAAGAAAGAAAGAAAGAAAGAAAGAAAGAAAGAAAGAAAGAAAGAAAGAAAGAAAGAAAGAAAGAAAGAAAGAAAGAAAAGAAGAAAGAAAGAAAGAAAGAAAGAAAGAAAGAAAGAAAGAAAGAAAGAAAGAAAGAAAGAAATTTTAAAAATGGTGTTCTTCAAGGTTTAAAAAAAAAGAAAAAAAAGGCTACAAATAAGAAATGCTGGAGAGGGCCTGGAGAAAAGGGAACCCTCCTACACTGGTGGTAGGAATGTAAATTGGTGCAGCTATTTTAGAAAACAGTATGGAGGTTTCTTAAAAAAACTAAAAATCGAGTTGCCATGTGACCCAGCAATCCCAGTCTGGGGCCTCTATCCAGAAAAAACTGCAATTTGAAAAGATACACGCACCCCAATGTTCACAGCAGCACTATCTACAGTAGCCAAGACATGCGAGCAACCTAATGTCCATCTACAGAGGAGCAGATAAAGATCTGCTACACGTATACAATAGAATACTTACTGGGCCGTGATAAAGAATGAAATAATGCCATTGGAAGCAACATGGATGGACCTGGAGATTATCATACTAAGTGAAATAAGTCAGGAAGAGGAAGACAAACACCATATGATGTTACTTACGTGTGGCATCTAAAATATGATACAAATGAACCTATTCACAAAACAGAGACAGACTCATAGACATAGAAAACAAATTTGTGGTTACCAAAGGGGAAAGTGGGTGGGGAAGAGATAACTCAGGAGTTTGGGATTAGCAGATACAAACTACTATATATGAAATAGATAAACAACAAGGTCTTACTGTATAACACAGGGAACCATATTCAATCTCCTGTAATAGAGTGGGAAGATAAGGGGTAGGGAAATAAAAGGAAATACAAAGGCCTCCAGGAATTTTGTAAAAGTATAAAGGAAGTCATAATCCTACACTTGTTCATTGATCCTGAGTTCATAATGATATAATGGTAATTAATATTTTATTTAAATATTAATGAAGGGGGCAGAGTCAAGATGACAGCCTGGGAAGACGCAGAGATCACATCTCCCCACAAATAGATCAGTTGCCAGATGCCAGCGGGGGACCTGAGACCCAAGCAGACTGCGGGAACCCCGCAGCAACCAGGTAGGACCTGGGGCAAGTCAGGGGGGCGGGGAAGGGGAAGCCACACTGGACCAGCGCCCCTGGGGGGTGGCTGGGGGAGGTCTGGAGGGACCGTTGAGGGCTGGGGAGATCAGGAAACTGCAACTGGGTTTCTCCCACCCAGGAGGCCAGGAGGCCTGCTGAGCTCCCCAGCTTGAGGGCCTGCTGGGCCCCCCAGCAGGGTCCTCCACCCTCCAAGGCCCCCGCTGGGCTGCCTGGGTCCTGGGGGTGTGCGAAGGAGGGAGGAGGGGTGAGGAGGTGGAGAGGCGGACAGTTGGTGTGGGGGCCTTGAGATTGGGGGATGGGGAGGCGAGAGGGCACTTTGCCTGCCCTCCTTGCCAGGGAGGCCGACTGGGCTCCCAGGCTTGGTCCTTTACGCTCCAGGCCCCCCTCCGGCACGAGGATCCTGGGGGGGGTGGGGGGGTGGGGAGGCAGACAGTGGGGGTGGGAAGGGATCTCTCCAGGTCAGAAGAATAGGGGAGGCACCGCTGGGTATTTCTTCTGGGCGGGTCCTCCACCTTCCAAGGCTCCTCCAGGCCGTTGATCCTAGAAGTACAGGAGGGAAGCGGTGGGGGGAAAAGAAGAGCGACAGAAGAGGGGAGGGATGCTCTGGGATCAGAGGATCAGGGGAGGAGTGGAAGGCATTTCCGCTGCCCACTGGCCCAAGAAGCCTGCTGGGCTCCTGAGTCTGGTCCCTCGGTCTCTCTGGCTGAGTGGGTCGTACAAGCCTGGGAGGGAGGGAGGAGAGGAGAAGAGGAAGAGAGGCAGACAGCAGTGGGGGGGACCTTGCAGGACCAGAGGATCAGGGGTGGACACTGCGGGAAATCTCCCTACCCACTTGGCACCGGGAGGCCTGTTGCGCCCCCAGGCCTGGTCTTCGGTCCTCCAGGGGCCCTTCTTGGTCTCACTGGTCCTAGGGGTGTAGAAGGAAAGCAGGGAAGAAGAGGAGAGGCAGGCAGAGGAGGGGGCCTTCTGGGATTGGAGGATCAAGGGAGGTGGAGAAGGTATTTCCCCTGCCTACTAGCTCTGGGAAGCCTGCTAGGCTCACAGACCTGGTCTTTCACACTCCAGGCCCCCTCCAGCTGCTTGGGACCGAGGAGAGTGGGGGTGGGGGAGAGGAAGAGAGGCAGACAGGAACCTTAGGAGACTGGGAGATCTGGGGAAGTGCCACAGGCGTTACCCTAGCCCAGTTGGCCCTGAGAAGCCTGTTGGGCATCAGAGTCTGGTCTCCTGCCTTTCACTGCCCCCTGCAGCTGTGAGGGTCCTAGGGGAATAGAAGAGAGGGGGCGAGGAAGAAGAGAACCCAAGGGGGAGCGACCCTCCAAGATTGGAGAACTAGGGGAGGTGCCTAGCATTTCTCCCACCAACTCGGGCCCAGGGAGCCCACTGGGTACCTTGACCTGGTCCTTTGCCCGCAGGACCAGAGGCATTCCTGGGCTCCTCTGCCTCATTGGGCCTAAGCCCCATTCCCCACCACCCCCAAGGCCTTTTCGAAGTGTAGGCCCTGCCCCCTTCCTAAATCCCCCCACCCCCGCCATCCCTTGTCTAAGCCCCACCCCCACAGCCAAGGCCTTTTGTGGCTTTTTGTTTTCTTTTTTTTTCTTTCCACCTCCTCACTTAGGCTATTGCAGTTGTTTTACCTTCCAGCTGTTGCTCCATTTTTTTTTAAATTTTTTCTAACACATCTGTTAGTTTCCTATTATCGTATTTTTTATCTTGCTATTGTTCTGCTGTTCTCCTACCTTTTTTTTTAAATTTTTTTTCAATTTCCTGCTCCACATGGCTTGTGGGATCTTGATTCACAAGCCCAGGGTCAGGTCTGAGCTCCTGAGGTGGGAGCTCTGAGTCCAAAACATTGGACTAGCAGGGAAACCCAGTTTGCAGGGAATATTCATCTGAGTGAGGTCTCCCAGAGGTTCTCAACTCAACACGAAGACCCAGCTATACTCAACAGCCTACAAACTCCAGTGCTTGAAACCTCAGACCAAACACCCAGTGGGAGAGGAACACAATCCCACCCATCCAAAGTGGGGGAAAAATGAGGTGACCAAAAAATATGTCACAGATGAAGGAACAAGGTAAAAATACACAAGACCAAATAAATGAAGAGGAAATAGGAAAATTGCCTGGAAAAGAATTCAGAGTAATGATAGTAAAGATGATCCAAAATCTTGATAACAAAATAGAGAAAATACAAGAAACAGTTAATAAGGACTCAGAAGAACTAAAGAACAAACAAACAGTAATAGATAACCAAATAACCGCAATTAAAAATACTCTAGATGCTACAAACAGCAGAATAACTGAGGCAGAAGAATGAATAAGTGAGTTGGAAGATAGAAAGGGGGAAGTAACTGCCACAGAGCAGGAAAAAGAAAAAAGAATAAAAAGAATGGAAGACAGTCTCCGAGACCTTGGTGACAACATTAAGCCCACCAACATTCGAACCATAGGCATCCCAGAAGAAAAACAAAGAAATGGTCTGAGAAAATATTTGAAGAGGTTATAGTGGAAAACTTCCCCAACATGGGAAAGGAAATAATTCATCAAGTCCAAGAAGTGCAGAGAGTCCCATATAGAATAAACCCAAGGAGAAATACACTCAGGCACATATTAATCAAACTAATGAAAATTAAACACAAAGAAAAAATATTAAAAGCAGCAAGAGAAAAGCAACAAATAACATATAAGGGAGAACGCAAAAGGATAACAGCTTATGTTTCTGCAGAAACTCTGCAGGCCAGAAGGGAGTGGCAGGATATATTGAAAGTCCTGAGAGAGAAAAACCTACAGGCAAGAATACTCTACCCAGCAAGAATCTCATTCAGATTCCATGGAGAAATCAAAAGCTTTACAGACAAGCAACAGCTAAGAGAATTCAGCACCACCAAACCAGCCTTACAACAATTGCTAAAGGAGCTTTTCTAAGCAGGAAATACAAGAGAAGGAACAGATCTACAAAAACAAACCCAAAACAATGAACAAAATGGGAACAGGAACATACATGTCAATAATCACATTAATTGTACATGGATTAAATGCTCCAACCAAAAGACATAAACTGGCTGAATGGATACAAAAACAAGACCCTTACCTATGCTGCCTACAAGAAACCCACTTCAGACCAAGGGACATATATAGACTGAAAGTAAAGGGATGGAAAAAGATATTCCATGCAAATGGAAGTCAAAAGAAAGCTGGAATAGCAATACTCATATCAGACACATTAGACTTTACAGTAAAGACTATTACAAGAGACAAGGAAGGACACTACATAATGATCAAGGGATCCATCCAAGAAGAACATAGAACAACTGTAAACATCTATGCACCCAACATAGGAGCACCTCAATACATAAGGCAAATGCTAACAGCCATAAAAGGGGAAATCGACAGTAACAGAATAATAGGAGGAGACTTGAACACCCCACTTACATCAATGGACAGATCATCCAAACAGAAAATAAATAAGGACATGCAACCTTTAAATGACACATTAGGCCATCTCGACTTAATGAATATTTATAGGACATTCCATCCCAAAACTACAGAATACACTTTCTTCTCAAGTGCACATGGAAAATTTTCTAGGGTACATCACATCTTGGGTCACAAATCAAGCCTCAGTAAATTCAAAAAAATTGAAATCGTATCAAGCATTTTCTCTGACCACAATGACATGAGACTACATATCAATTACAGGAAAAAAAACTGTAAAAAATACAAACACATGGCGACTAAACAATATGCTATTAAACAACCAAGAAATCACTAAAGAAATCAAAGAGGAAATCAAAAACTACCTAGAAACAAATGACAATGAAAACACAACAACCCAAAACCTATGGGATGCAGCAAAAGCAGTTCTAAGAGGGAAGTTTATAGCAATAAAGTCCTACCTCAAGAAACAAGAAAAATATCAAAGAAACAACCTAACCTTAACACCTAAAACAATTACAGAAAGAACACAAAAACCCCAAAGTGAGCAGAAGGAAAGAAATCAGAAAGATCATATCAGAAATAAATGCAGAAGAAATGAAGGAAACAACATCAAAGATCAATAAAACTAAAAGCTGGTTCTTTGAGAAGATAACAAAATTGATAAACCATTAGCCAGACTCATCAGGAAAAAAAGGGAGAAGATTCAACATAGTTTTAGAAGTCTGAGCCACAGCAATCAGAGAAGACAAAGAAATAAAAGGAATCCAAATTGGAAAAGAAGAAGTCAAATTGTCACTCTTTGCAGATGACATGATATTATATATAGAAAACCCTAAAGATGCTACCAGAAAAGTGCTAGCACTGATAGATGAATTTAGTAAAGTAGCAGGATACAAAATTAATGCACAGAAATCTCTTGCATTCCTATACACTAACAACGAAAGAGCAGAAAGAGAAATTAAGGAAACTCTCCCATTTACCATTGCAACCAAAAGAATAAAATACCTAGGAATAAATCTGCCTAAGGAGGCAAAAGATCTGTATGCAGAAAACTATAAGACACTGATGAAAGAAATCAAAGACGACACAAACAGATGGAGGGACATACCATGTTCTTGGATTGGAAGAATCAATATTGTGAAAATGACTATCTTACCCAAAACAATTTACAGATTCAACGCAATCCCGATCAAATTACCAACGGCCTTTTTCACAGAACTAGAACAAGAAATCTTACGATTTGTGTGGAAACACAAAAGACCCCGAATAGCCAAAGCAATCTTGAGAAGGAAAGACGGAGTTGGTGGAATTAGGCTTCCTGACTTCAAACTATACTACAAGGCCACCATGATCAAGACAGTGTGGTACTGGCACAAAAATAGAAAGTGAGATCAATAGAACAGAATAAAGAACTCAGAGGTAAACCCAAGCATATATGGGCAGCTTATCTTTGACAAAGGAGGCACGAATATACAATGGAAAAAAGACAGCCTCTTCAATAAGTGGTGCTGGGAAAATTGGACAGCAACATGTAAAAGAATGAAATTAGAACACTTCCTAACACCAGACACAAAAATAAACTCCAAATGGATTCAAGACCTACATGGAAGGCCAGACACTATCAAACTCCTAGAGGAAAACATAGGCAGAACACGCTATGACATCCATCAAAGCAAGATCCTTTCTGACCCACCTCCTAGAATCACGGAAATAAAATCAAGAATAAACCAATGGGACCTCATAAAACTTAAAAGCTTTGGCACAGCGAAAGAAACCATAAACAAGACTAAAAGGCAACCCTCAGAATGGGAAAAAATAGTTGCCTATGAAACAACGGACAAAGGATTAACCTCCAAAATATACAAGCAGCTCATGCAGCTTCATACCAAAAAAAGCAAATAACCCAATCCACAAATGGGCGGAAGACCTAAATAGACATTTCTCCAAAGAAGACAAACAGATGGCCAACAAACACATGAAAAGATGCTCAACATCACTAATCATTAGAGAAATGCAAGTCAAAGCAACAATGAGGTGTCACCTCACACCGTTCAGAATGGCCATCATCACAAAATCTGGAAACCACAAATGTTGGAGAGGGTGTGGAGAAAAGGGAACTCTCCTGCACTGTTGGTGGGATTGTAAGTTGGTACAACCACTATGGAAAACAATTTGCAGGTTCCTTAAAAAACTACAACTAGAACTACCATATGATCCAGTAATCCCACTCCTGAGCATATACCCAAAGAAAACCATAATCCCAAAAGAAACATGTACCATAATGTTTATTGCAGCACTATTTACAATAGCCAGGACATGGAAGCAACCTAAATGCCCATCAACAAATGAATGGATAAAGAAGATGTGGCATATATATACAATGGAATATTACTCAGCTATAAAAAAGGGATGAGATGGAGCTCTATGTAATGAGGTGGATAGACCTAGAGTCTGTCATACAGAGTGAAGTAAGTCAGAAAGAGAAAGACAAATATTGTATGCTAACTCACATATACGGAATCTAAAAATGGTACTGATGATCTCAGTGACAAGAACAAGGACGCAGGTGCAGAGAATGGACTGGAGAACTCGAGGTTTGGGAGGGGCCGGGGAGTGAAGGGGAAGCTGAGACGAAGCAAGAGAGTAGCACAGACATATATATGCTACCAACTGTAAAGTAGATAGTCAGTGGGAAGCTGTTGTATAACAAAGGGAGTTCAACTCGAGGATGGAAGATGCCTTAGAGGACTGGGACAGGGAGGGTGGGGGGGACTCGAGGGAGGGTGGGGGAGGGAGTCAAGGGAGGGAGGGAATACGGGGATATGTGTATAAAAACAGATGATTGAACTTGGTATACCTCCCAAAAATAATAAATAAATAAATAAAATTTAAAAAAAAAGAAAAGATGACTAGCTACAAATTTCAATATAAATTATTAAATAAACAAAGAAAGTGAAGTGACTGATAAGGTGGTCAGGATAGGCTTCGTAAGAGCAGGAAGGATTAAAAAATAGACATGCATGAACCCACTGAAATAAAGTAGTTGTACAGGTTTGGAGCAACTAGAAACAGACTTTTAAGTAAAGAAAAGCAAGTCTGAGGACTGACTCCACCTGACTTCAAAACTTACTATAAAGCCGCAGTGATCAAGACAGTATGATATTCATAAAAGAATAAAAAAACAAATCTATGAAACAGAATACAGAGCCTAGAAATACTTACACAAACATAGACAATTAATCTTTGACAAAGGCAGCAAAGGACAGTAGAACAAGGATAGTCTTTTCAACAAATGATGCTGGAATAATTGGACATCCACACGCGAAAAAAAAAAAAAAATGAATCTAGACACAGACTTTACACCTTCCGCAAACATTAACTCAAATGGATCACACTAAAATGCAAAACCACAGAACTCCCAGAAGATAACACAGAAGAAAATCTAGGTGACAAGTATGATGATGATATTTTAAATACAACACCAAAGTACAATCCATGAAAGAAATAATTGGTAAACTGGACTTCATGACAATTAAAAACTTCTGCTCTGCAAAAGACAATGTCAAGAGAAGGGAAAGACAAGCCACAGGTTACGAGAAAATATCTGCAAAAGGCATATCTGATAAAGGACTATCATTCAACATTTACAAAGAATTCTTAAAACAGCAATAAGAAAATGGAGAATCTAATTTTTAAAAATGGGCCAAAGGTCTTAACAGACACCTCACTAAAGAAGATATACACATGGCAAGTAAGCATATGAAAAGGTGTTCAATATCACATGTCATTAGGGAATTGAGATTTTTTTATAAATTTATTTATTTACTTATTTATTCTTGGCTGCATTGGGTCTTCGTTGCTGCGAGGGCTTTCTCTAGCTGTAGCAAGGGTGGGCTACTCTTTGTTGTGGTGCCCAGGCTTCTTATTTCAGTGGCTTCTCTTGTTGCAGAGCACTGGCCCTAGGCGCTTCAGTACTTGCGGCACATGGGCTCAGTAGTTGTGGCTGGCGGGCTCTAGAGTGCAGGCTCAGTGGTTGTGGCACATGGGCTTAGTTGCCCCGTGGCATGTGGGATCTTCCTGGACCAGGGATCAAACCCATGTCCCTTGCATTGGCAGG